>NC_056729.1:763033869-763188869 GCF_019279795.1 Protopterus annectens
TACCCCTGTCCATGTCACTGTACATTATTGTGGGACATGCACATCCCAGGCAATGTCCATGTCAAGTACTATCAAACACAGACATGGCATGCATTGCAAAGCTATGGCCATACACAATGGTAACCAGGATGTCAGGGCAGTTCATACAATACTCATCTGTGTGGGATATTGATGACACTACACCCCTGTACCACACTGCACACCATTGTTGGGTGGCGTGATGCCAAGGATTACCCCTCACCCAGCCTTGCACAGCCATCTTGCACAGCCAACCACTACATGCCCATGAAGCAATGCACACATGCGTGTCAGTACTGGCACCATGTGTCTGCATGTGGGGTATGATGCTCCCAGCCACAGTCACTCCCAGTATAACTCCCACTGGCACACCGACAGATGTCAAACACGTTCACATGCCCTAGCCTATAGAACCTATGGATATCCCCTGTGGTGCATGTAGTACCTGTGCATTACTGTAATGTGACAAACTAAGTAGTTTGGGAGTGTATTTGTAGGCCTGGCAAAGAGTGTCAATGTGAGTCCATTAGAGAGTGTGGTTGTGTTGACAGTGACATCCATTCATGTGGACAGCCATGTGTGCTACACCTAATGTATGTCTACTATATCTCTGTTGCAGATGTCGCTCACCAACACACATATATGTTCTTACAGCACACCAACATGTCAGCTTTGTGGCACATATAGTAACTGCATGCACTTGCAATAGTAATGACTAGTCTGTCAGGGGTTTGACCCCTGTACTGATAGGTGTGTGATGGACGATGCTTAGGTTATAGTCTCCAAGCCATTCCCTAATGTACTTTGCCTCTGTCTGTCCCTCCCACACACTCTCTGGTGGATGTGGAGGTGTACACCTGCTCAGCAGCTTGTGTATTGTAAGTGATGGTTATGATCAGGTGATGGCCTCTGCACCTATTGCAGTCCTCCTCTAGCTGATTGCATGTGGAACAGGTGTGGTGATGTTCCCATAGCCATTCGCATGAAAAACACAGTACAATACCTAGGAACATCATGTTGGTGTTTGCCCATGACAGTTGCTGTGAGTGGTACCTGGATCTGGTGTTTGGTAAACAGCATCACAGATGATATCTGGATGTTCCTCAAACAAGATACACAGTGGGAAATAGCCTACAGACAGAAGGGTGATGTGCCAGACATGACTACAGCATGTAAGTGTAGCTATTCTTCATTGAGACTACCACCTGTTTAACAAGTTGCGTGTAGTAATGACTATTCCGCATGTTTTAAAACTGACAAGACAGTGCTCTGCTTGTGAGGGACCCCCATCTGTAGGGCCATCTGTGGACTGGTCAGTGTGTGGAACCATTTATTTCCTGTGTTACTCACTGAACACACATCTGTGAACAGCAGGAGCATAGTGTGAGGATTGCAGCCAGTACATGGTGATAGTGATGAGTTACTGCCATCACATCCCTGACTGGACATATGTCACATGAAACTGTGGTATGACAGACACTGTCTGGGTTCTCAGTGACATGCCAACAATAGGCCACAGTTCATAGCTGCAGTCACAAGTCTTCTATACTTTGTACAGATGACATGCAGTAAATATGCATGTGCTGTGCTCCCTCTGCAAATGCATACCATCTGTTGTGTTGGGTTGATGGTTTTATCTATGCATGCTGTTGTAAGTAATCCTGAATGCTGTTGACTATTACTAAGCTATATCTGTGTTTAAACTGCAACACCATAGGCTGTATGGGTTTGGAGGTCCCGGCAGAACCTCCTGTCCCACTTCAGCTGGCCATGGCACCGGGCACCAGCACATCTGGGGCCCAGCCTTGGACCTCCACCTTTGTTGAGTCTGCGCCACCTTCTGGGAACAGGTTCAGACAGGAACATGTCGGCTGTCGTACAGTCCCGGACATGATGCGTAGGGGGCTCAATAAGGGGTTTTGAGGCCAGATACGCCAGCTCAAGGGCAGAGTGTCACATTTACAGGGTGAGGCTGCCCCTCCTAGACAGCCCCCAGCACTGCCACCTTTGCAGCTGTTTTGGTGCAGTGGTGGCTGCCCATGGCTGGGGACCTCCGTCCCACTGTTTCCTTCTGGGCGCTCATGGGCTTGTGAATGCCGAACACCCTGCCCCGTCCGAGGTGTATCCCCCCACATGTGTCATATACCCACCCTGTATGCTGTCTTGTTTGTCATCTTACCCTACCTATCCTCCACAAGCATACCTACTCTCCTTCCCCCACATCCCACTCTCACACTATGGAAACAAAAGGCCAATCGGTTCCTAGAACAACATTTGCCCCATACATAGCTGTCCATTTCACACACGTGTCCACTGGACACATGTAACCCTTTTAACATGCATCACAACATACTCCAGTTGTCCTCACCCCTATCTCTCAGGTGCACAATCCTAGTATGCACATGGCTCCTAAATGTTCTAGGTACACATGATGCAGACAACCCCATTGTACGCACAAAACTACCGGTCCCTCTATGCTTACCCAATTTACCTTTATCATGATGATGATATCGCACATAGCACCTTGCAAGAGTACTGTTCTCACATAATGATTGGACAGGTACTGTTGTGTTAATGTAAATGACATGCACAGAGTGATGTTTTTGGCCAGTGTACAAATGTTTACGTGTATTAATAATACATGTCTGTCTGAGGGAGTCTTGATATTACATAGGACAACACCACTACATAATACAGGTGTTGCTGGTGTTTCCCTTTTCATTCCTTTGTAATGCTTTGTTGTCACATGGGATGTTCCTGATATATCTGTATATATGTATGTATCTATATGCTGGACATAAACACTCACACATACATCTACATGATGGAATACATTTCCTATACTGTTGAATGACTGCGCTGGATGATATGTTTGTGATAAGGTCCAATGTCTGTATATCTGTCATGGCTTAGTGGTAAATCACAATAGCTGTGGGAGCAGGGTCCTGGTTTCGAGCCTTGCAGAGACCGTTTATTTTGTTGCAGGGTAGAACAAGGCCATTGAATGTGGAGTGATTAAGGCACATTAAAGTAGTTGTGAGCGGATGTGCATGGGTTTGCACAGTGCTAAGCAATGCTAACCTCTGGTTACAGCTTCTTACACTCAGTTAGCCTCTACATTGCTTTACTAGTGTAATATTCGCATACTGGCGGCCAAACAGGCTTACACGCGCTTGCTCCCGCACTTGCAAATGCACTGCATTTGATGTTTGCATCTGACACTCACACCCCTGGGTGGGAGTGAGGACTATGATATTACCTTGTGATGCCTATTACATTGGATTACATGCCTACAGTAGCAGGAATGGCTGCCCATTAGGTGACAGCATGCCATTCGACTGTACGGAATCCGCAGCCTGTCCAGAGTTTGATTCATATTATTGGTGTGTTCCTCTTACAATCTGCACCCGTCTGGCTAATACATGGGAACTGACACTGATCAATACAAACAAGTAATTGGGTTTTGGATCCCACACCCTTCAGCCGAGTCATGCTACTGCATACCTAATATTCTATCATCTTTATAAGGTTGTCAGTGGAATATGTGCTTTCTGTCCCTATCAGACCTCTCATACAATTGGGGAAAAATACAAAATGAATCAGGGACATGGCATAACAACATCAGGGACACATTTAAATTATTGGTGCTATTAACCTGACACACTGACAGACTCAGAACATATGAATTCATACACATTTTCTGAGATAAATGATGTTTATAACTCTTAATTGTTGTCGTTATTCATTACGTGTAATTCACCACCTTTCCTCCAAATGTCACTAGTTTTAGGAGGGTGGGTCAGAGTTAGAAACTGAGTCAAAATCAGGGACATCCCTGGAAATCGGGAACAGTTCAGAGATATGGTCCCTATTTCTTCCCCCAATAATTTATGGCCTGCCCAGTGGATGTGCTCTTAGAGGTTGAGAGGTATGGGCATCAGCTATGCCCATTTTGGATTATTACTTACATCCCCGGGGCAGTCCTAATATGACTGCGCCAGCCAACTCCTGTACGCCTAGGCCCATAATTGCATACCCATAGTTCCTCCACCTGCTACTCCTCTACAGCACTCATCTTTACTGTGAGTGCAGATGGGGTATAAACACACCACTACAGACTGCCCACTCTCCCCGTGTCGGGACACATGTCATACGTTATGTCGACCCTTAGGTTATCAGGCTTGCACAACCTACTGGTCCATGTACATCTACAGCCTAGTTTGATAAGTCATTACCGGGACTGCCTCTGATCATTAATTTTTGGTGTCCCACAGGGGACATCGATGTCTATGTTTCAAGATTAGACCTGGCAGGTCTCTCCCACTGGTAGTATCCTGCCAGTGGTCTGGGAAGCAGTGGTGTGTTTACTTTTATTGTGTGCCTGTATGTCTCATCGGCCTAGCTGGGGAGTGGGGGGATTGATGCTATGTGTTACATGTTTGTTTATTGGACCCCTCAACCCCATATGCACGGCCTGTGAACATATGTTACTCGTAACTGCTGTATCATATCCTAGTTATATACATGTGTATATTTACAGTCACATATATATATATATATATATATATATATATATATATATATATATATATATATATATATATATATATATATATATATATATATATATATATATATATATATATATATATTTACATTACTATATACAGATATATCTGTGTATATATGCATACATGTATATTTATATTTTGCTGTATATATATATATATATATATATATATATATATATATATATATATATATATATATATATATATATATATCACAACATATGGGTCTATGGGTGTCTGCATATGTATATATTTATATGTGGGTATGTATCTGTATTTTGTCTCTGTATGTATACATTTGTACTGCAGAGAGGGAGAGGCTTATCTCTATGTTGCTATGGGTAGATATACACACACATACCTCTACATATATACGTCTATATCTGGTTATTCTCTTCCTTGCCATATAGATTACACTTTGCTGCAGTGGGACTAGTAGTGGGTGTGGCTGCTCGTTGGGTGACGCCTCCGCCCAATGAACACATTCGCTTACATCCCTAGGGCTGTCCATATAGGCCCACATCAGCCAACACCTGCACACCTAGACCCATAAGTAACTACCCATAGTTCCCCCACCCGCACCTCCTCAACAGCACCCATCCTTACTCTGGGTCCTGGTCTGTTCTGGACACACCACTACACGCTGCCCACGCTCCACTTCACGGGACCCATTTCATATAATTGTCTCGGCCCATGGGTCATCATGGTTTCCTACCCTTGTATTCCGAGTATGTATACATCCCAGCCAGAATGGTCAGTCTTACACCTTCTTTTGGTCTTGGCAATTTTGGGGTGTCCCGCAAGGGACACTCCTGTCTGTGTTCCAAGAGTAGACTTCACGGGTGCACTGTGTATCCCCCTAAGTTGTATCCTGCCTGTGGTCTGGGGAGCAGTGGACTCTTTATATTGTTTGTGTGTATGTTTCCTGTGTCCGGCTTGGGGGGTGGGGGGGAGTGGAAGGTCATGCTACATGTTTCATGCTTCTTGCTTGGGTTTCTCTCTTCCTTTGGCATAGCCTGTGAACATATGTCACTCTTGTGTGCTGTTTCCTATCATAGCTGTATATCTGTGTATATCTATGCACACACACATATATATGTATATATATATATATATATATATATATATATATATATATATATATATATATATATGTATTTATATATATATATATATTTTTATATATATTTGTGTCTGTAAAGCAATACATACCCCGCACAAATGCACTTACACATGCTTACTGGTGTTTATATATGCTTGACCTGCTTACTAGTGCGTTATTCATTATGACACTGACCCTTCACTCCAGTTAACTTTTAATTGTTATTTTGCAGGTTATACAGCAGACAGATGTCACAATATGTTCACGTACAGATTACCGATGGTAAATGGTATGTGATACAGTGGGATTCGATATGGGAATGCATATATACCCATATACCAATGGGTCCTGGTTCCCCAAACTCACACCCCAATGCCTCCCTAACACTAAAGTCATCCATTCTCCAGTCGGATTTGCGGTGTATCCACACCACTACACATTGGCCACTCTCTACTCCTATAGACCCATCCCATCAGTTGACTCACTCCATGTATCCTTAGAACTACCAGACACTTAGTCCACAAACATTGGTGACATGAGCGACCAAAAGAATACTATACACAATTTTTGGGTTGTCCCACATGGGACACGCATGTGTTTATGTCAAGATTAGACTCTATACTTCATTACATCCTTACTCCCGTTAACATGATACTACAATAAATTAATATGTATGACAATGTGGTAACGCACATGTTACACATGAGAGCCTAATTATATACATGTTCGGCGTATTTCTTTTATAAATAGACCGGTTTAGTAATTGGCGTTGCCATAGCAGGCAGATCACAGGAATGAGTCCATGTGTGTGGAAGTCCTCACATTTGATTATTTTCAGCACAGCACTGACTTCAGACATTGTACACACTTCTGCGTTTTAGCAGTTTTGTCCCATCCCTCTTCTGCACAAACTATTATTCTATCTACTGTCGAGGTTTGTAAGGGCACATTCATGTTATTTATATCTGCAAATGGAATTAATTTGTTACAGAGAATGTACTTCTGCATGTGTGTATGCATATATACTTAAAACAAACTCGCTGACCTCCACGGGGCAGTCCAGTTAGAACCAGCCAATCCAACCGTGGCACGCCTGGCTCCATAATTTCATACCCATAGTTCCTCCACCCCACCCGTGTTCAAAATACACGCATACCATCCATTGTCCACTTGTTATCGCAGCCATGACACACCCCCACACATTGCCCTCTCCCGAGCGTTAGGGGCCCTACACGTATGTTGTCCCAACCCATGTATTCCCAGGCTCTCCCGCCATTTAGTCCTTGAACATACCTGCCCTTGCTAGTGTAATGGTCAGATGGCAAATCATTCTATCAATTTTTGGGTAATCCCACCAGGGACTACCCTCTGTGTGTAAAGTAGACTTAGCAAATTAACAATATTACTCCCACTGGTAATATCCTGCATGTGGTGTGAGTAGCAGGGCTTTGTTCACTCCTGCCCAGCTGGGTATGACATACGCTGACAGCGCTATATAATACTGGGGTTGCTGTTGATTCCTTTCTCATTCCTTTTGTATGCTTTATTATTATGTTGTTCTTTCCTCATATATATATATATATATATATATATATAGAAATATATATATTATATATCTGTATATACTTATATACATTTCCTATTTCCTATGCTGGGCACTACTTAGACCTGTGAATGTGCACTCAGATTTGCTTACTGGTACCTATATGTGTTTACTGCTGCTTATTTGTGCTTACACCTGCTTACTAGTACCTTATTCGTTATGACAGTGCCACTTTGCTTGAATGATATTTAAGTTAAATATTTCATGCAATACTCTTATGCCAGTTTTACGGCAAAATGACATTCATTCCACATTGAAAATTATATGTGTTATTGTTGGGCTCGAACTGTGAATGCCTGTTTGTTGGGCGGATGCTCTAAACACTACACTATTGACACTTACATTGATTCCGCATGTTTTTCTCTATTTGAATGAATATGATGTGTAAGCTATGCTCGGTGGAGGGCAGCGACGTGCAGACATGTTGCACTTTGCTTACACCTTCGATATTGCAGCAATTCGAATGTATAATAGGGACACAGGACAGGGAATCTAACTGTGAAAGTTCTAGGGACAGGGCTCAACATTGCACTATGTGCTTGTGTGTTTACTACTTTGAGTTTATTTCATTGTTCGTGGACACTCTTGCATGCGTAGCATACATTTCAGTATCCACGGACATTGAATTACTGACTTACTATTAGGGGTGGGCTCTACTAGTAGGCATAGTGGGTTTTGCATGTTTCGGGGCATGTTTGCACCTCTGTAGAGCACTTGTACACACCCCTTGCACTCGCACACATTTCCTGTGCACGTCGAGTTTGTGGCGGCGCGCCCTCATACATATTCATATGGTGCTGCTGCGCCATCTGTAATGAGGACGCTCGGCGCAAGGCTAAAACCATCCTTGTGCAGAACTTCTTGAATCCCGGGGAATGTAATGTTTTTTGCTACCCCTGTAAAACTTGCTCCCTACCCTGTTCCTCTTCTCAAGGATAATAATGGGATCTCGATTCCAAATGTTACTCAAGAAAAAGTATTTTTCCCTCATGCTAGATACTTCACTCAACTTCACCCTTCATACTGAAAATATTACATCAAAGGTATTGACCCAGTTGAAACTCTGCTACCCTATCTCTAATCTATTATTCTTTCTCGGCCTGCATTGCCATGACTAAAAATGTACTAATACCAAAACTAGGATACGGACTACTTCTGCTCTGTCTACACTCAGCCCAAAATATACACAAACAATCAAAACAAAAATGTCTGCTTTGTTGTATTGGCAGACTTAAATATGCATCAGTATGATCTATTAAAACAAGTTAAATATCTCCCATAACATACAGAACTTTCTCAGTCCATGCTACTTTCATTTATAAAATCCTCCAAAATTGTTACCACCCACCATGGAAAAGGCTATTATGAACTAGGGAAGTAAACTATTCACTAAGAAACACACATGATGAAATATTTGCACTCTCTCAACCAAGAGTTCAAAAATGCCTTAGGTAAAAGAGCCTTTACCAAAATAGGATCTGCTATTTTGAATAACCTTCCTAGAGATGTGAACCACATCAAAATTTACAGTTCTTAAAAATATCATTAAATGAACATTTACACAATGAAGTTAAATGTAATTGTTTTCATGATGCAGGTTAAACCATATTAATGACTGACATAATGCATTGCGTTGTGCAATCATTGCAAATGTATATTTTGTTCTTTCTACTATTGTTTGTTATTCTTGGCAAAACTTTCCTTCTTTGCATACATGGATTGTTGCATTGCTACCTTATTACTTGCTATCTTGTCAAGTATTCATACAAAGATATCTTTATGGTCAAGCTCTTCTACTGATATATTTATCTAATGCTCCAAATAGCTGTAGATTACATTTTAAGCTTAAATATGTAAAATTTAATATACCTGATTCTTGACTGAAAATAATTAGTACACCTGCTCACCTACCTGGTTATCAAAATAACTATGTACATACATGCATACATACATACATACATAGATACATTTTTAACTCTGAACCAATTTTAATGACTTTTTCACAAAGCATGTTGAATGAAAATGTACAACCATGACATCAGATGTTTATAATCTGAGTTAGAGTATGAGAACTGAACATTGTTTTGCTGATCAGCAATTAAGAGGTCAGTGCGTGATGTTTGTGAAATTTGCTCTCTGTTTTGCGTTGTTTGCTGCAGTAGTTGGAGACTTTGCAAGTGACTCAACATAAAAATATAACCCATTCCTTGTGATACACTGTGCTGCAATATATGGATAGAGAGTGTGACCATAGCCCTGTGAGAAGGTGGCACAAGCAGGACAAGTTCACTGTATGCCTATAGTAATCAAGTGCCTTCACAGGGATAAATAAGATCTTTGGAACATGGGAATGATTTTTGGGAAGTCCAACACCCTAGAGTAGACCAAGAGGGTAGAGTGGAAGCCTTCATTTCAGGATTAGCATTTTGGGGGTAGGATAACACACTGGAAAAATGTGGGATTGCTGTAATGGGTAATGTATTAAAACTATGATTGAAGTGATTTTTAGTTATTTGATAGTTCTACCCTGAGTGTTTATGTGGCCCAGAAATCGGAATACATTTTAAAATAGCACATGGAGTGACAGCAGAATCAATGGAGGAAGGAGAAAAAAACCTTTTTTTTCAGAACTTGTTACATAGGAATGGAAAGGTATAGCAAAAATACAATATATGGTAGAAATTTACATGGACTCCTGATGAACATCAGCAGTCTAAGAAAAGAAAGGCAAGGGAAATAAAAAAGTGTTTGTGCATCATGTTATATTAAATACAAATTAAATTGAGGCACAGGAGAAAACCTGAAATAAAATCCAGAGTTTATTACAAAAAGGGAAACATCTGGAAAACTGGTTGGCTATGGCAGGCAAAGCTCAACTTATTATACTGACTCAATGAGTATGAGTAAAAGTTCAGATCTGAATGAGGATAACTGCAATAATATACACAAATCGTCATGGAATTATGAGTGTGAATCATGTGGCTTGTGTCCAGTACTGCAGACATAATCCAACAGTAAAAAAATAGTAAGGTCAGGATGGTACAGAAACTAAAATGTTGTAACTAGCAGTAAAAGTAAATACTGCAAAAAGAGCTGAGGAAATAACTAATAGAAATTACCAATACTTCAAGTTCTATGAGTTCCAGTTTTGGACAGATCATAGAATTGTTCATCTGGACACTCTCATCTCTGAAAAAAGCTTTCTGTGATGTAAGACCTAATAGTCTTCATTTCAGGCCATGAAATGCCACTGCCTGGAAAAAACTGGACATTTAATGATACTGAATATTTTGTGTCTGGAGTCATATATTCCATATTGAAATTTAAATACTCAAAGGACATCTAGACTGCATACTGCCCATATTTCAGGGATTGTGAGATCTCAGAATCAGCATATATAATTAGCAGGAGATGTGGGAGGCACAGCCCTCAGCATGGGGGTATGAAGGGTTGCCTCCAGCAAAAAACAATAGTTTTCTTTTGGATGTTCTGAGGTTTTGCCTTAGAGCATACATGTTAGTGTTGATCTTTGTTTTTTGACATTTTCCACTCAATGTTTTAGTGTTGATCGACTGAAGTTTACTAAGATAAATCAATACACACACACACACACACACACACACACACACACACACACACACACACACACACACACACATGCACAATACAATACACACACACACACACACACACACACACACACACACACACACACACAATACAATACACATATATTTACATATCTAGGTTTCCATTTGGGTTATGACGTACTTTAATTTACATATCTAGGTTTCCATTCTGGTTATGAAGCACCTTCATCAATCAGCATTTGCTCAATTCTGTTTCATACTTAGTTGAAAATGAATTGAATTTTGTGTAGTCAGCCTGCAGTGCACTTTAGTGGGTTCTGTAGTGCTAATGTGGAGTTAATATAATATAAATTGGGGGGTGGCTTATCTTCCATGCAAAAAGAAACTATTTGTTTTCTCTCTTTTTATGTTTTTTCAAGTTAAGCTTCTTGGAAAAAAAAAAAAAAAAAACAAAACAAAACAAAAAAACAAAAACAAATGATGCCTGAATCATTTTAGGAGACATGCATACATACATACATACAAATATTTCAAGCATAAGCACTAATACCTTTCTAGCTTCCCAATATACCAAAACACTTGCTCCCATAGTAAGTGCCCAACTAAATTAGTACTTGCTTTAATGTAATTTGGTACTCTGTTCCGTGCATCAGCTGCTCTCTTGGAGAACCAATTACTACACTTCTCATTTCTACAGAATCTTCTACATAGGTTGTCTGATGATTCTCTACTACTTTATGATAACTCTAAACGTACCTAGAGGTAGCTGTCTCTAAATGCCCTATATACCTAAATAAGATCTCCTCTTAGATATCTATAAGAAGACACTGTACAAGTTCAGATATTTTAATATTTCATAATAACTTAAATCTTCACATCCATGGATGCCCTTGGTATATTTCCCCTGTACTCTTTCCAGTTTATTCATGCTTATTTTCTTATAAGGTTTCCATATTGTTATTCCATACCCAAGTTTGGGCCTAGTGTAACTAACAAATAATAACTTAATCGCTTCTGATTTCCTAGACTTTATAAATCTTTGTATACAATCTATGGCTCTATAACTATCATTAACCAATTGGTATATATGATTAGAAAAAGTCATAGCAGGATTTACCCATATACCCAGGTCCTTAAATGAGTCTACAGTTTCAATCACTGTGTGCTGTATTAAATATTCACCTTTCAATTTATGTCTCCCAAATCTCATATACTTAGTTTTTGATGTATTTATCAACATATTATTCTCCTGTGCCCAAATGATCAATTTAGTCAGGCTCTTTTGCCGGCATGCCTTATCTCTAACACATGTAATCTGTTTATCCAATTTTAGGTCATCTGCATATAGACTGTATAACACCTCAGATGAAAAGGTTAGGTCTGAAAGATCCAATCTAAACATGTAAGAGCCTAGGACAGAGTTCTGGGACACCTTGATTGTAACCATGAATTTCACCTTTCCAGTTGCTGTATGATTCTTGCCATGTCCTATTTGTAAGCCATGCAGCTATCCATCTTATCAAGAGTACATCAATACCTAGTTGTTCTAATTTATTGATCAGTGTTTTGTGTATGACCCTGTCAAATGCTAAAGTTAAATCTATATAAATTACATCATGGCACAATTTGTCATTCACAGCTGTTATTATATTGTTATTGAACATCATGTTACAGGTAGCAATAGATCTATTTTCAACATATGCATGTTGATATATAGTTTCAAGTCCCAACCTATCCAGTTCTGACAGTAACTTATCCAATATTATCTTCTCCATTAGGATTATGATGAGCCAAAGGAAAATATGGAAATAATGCACACAAATTTACATAGATACACAAAATGAAGGTATATTCCCACACATTGTAGAGTGTTGCAAAGCTGGGAATATTTTTACATTGTCTTCTTATAGTGAAGACTCATTACTTGTTAACTTGTCCTGTATCAGAGGAAGCCCTCCCCTCAGAGTATTCTGTCAAAGAATATACATTCTGTGATCAATATTGTAGTACTGACAGCATTATATGAACTCTGTGTGAGCAACTCAAAGTTATCTATGTCTGGATTCATACATTGAGCTTTTCCTTGGAGTGTTGATATTTATTTAGTAGTACCAGGTTTTGATGGTTGATATAGAATTTGAGTTTAGCATTATCCCCTTCATGGGGAATAATTTATTTTATTTATTTATTTAAATTTGTTGACCGGGAGTAAAACATTTTCCATGCTGGAAGACTCAATATTTTGGAAAATTATGTAGCAAAAAATAACATTTCTTATTTAACGCATCAACTAATAATTATTTTACAAAGGCTGTTGTGCATTGTGCTTAATTCAACATCCTCAATGACTTTTAGTTGCCCACTTTATCTAAATGCCAAGATTACAGTAGTGATACTTAAAATAACATGGAACTTACGTGTCTGAACTGTTGTTTAACTGGTTAATAAAGAAGTGCAGAGCACCAAATAGCTTCTCAATTGCAGTGATGTTCTAAGATAAACAATTTAATTCAATGCCTAATGTGTAGGAGCATGTTTAGCCATCCAGGTCATATTATTTGCAGTTATTCCTTGGAGCAGAAATGTCTGAAAAGTGTTCTAACATTTATTAATTCATTCCCTCCAGTCCAGCTCTTTTGAGTGTGTACCTTTAACTCCCAGTGGGTGTGGCTTGAGCCTTTAAAAAAAAGGTTATCACCTTACATTTCTAACAAATATTCATTATCAAAGGTCAAATATCAATACAATTGTGTTTGCCATCATGTATACTTCAAGATAAAATCTTCTGATACCTTGTATGAAGTATGGTTTTGGAATTACTAATGCAAATATGAATAAGCAATATTTGACGCCTAGAGGTATCAGTAGGAGGTAACTGCAGATGCACCTGGAGATGTCACTTAGATGTAATGAGTTAAAGTGAGCACTGTTTTTAGGAAAGTTTTTTTTTCCTGGTAATACCATGCTAACTTTCTAACACTTGCAAGGAGACAAACCAAATAGGAGTCTAAGATTGCTAAAACATTCACAAATATCTTTCTCACTGAGTCAGTAATGTGAAGGCTGAGAAGGTTATTTGTATGTTCCATTACTGTTGATGCAGGTGCAAGGACAGTGTGTTGCATTTTGGCAGGTGTAATACTTAAATCAGCTATTCTAGCTTTTTCACAGAGGCATGGTTTGTTTGAGATCATGCTATTACTGAAACTGACTAGGAGGGAGGGGTTGCTGAAACTGCACTACTAATGGATAAATGATGTCAGGGTGAGAAAGTTTGACATTTGTTATTTAAATTAAAAAATAAAACATTTTGTAACAACAATTTAAAATCTAAATGTTCTGGCACATATTTAATTTTGAATATTTTAAAAAAGTTGTTCCAGCGGCTATTATAATTTTGTTTATTCCGAGTGCTTGAATTTTGATGTGTGTAGTCCTGAAGCTTTACCCTTTTTATTTTTGCAGGGTCAAGTTTTGATGGTTGATGTGGAATGTGAGTTTAGCATTTCCCCATTCATGGGGAATAATATGGTGTAACACATTTCCTATGATGGAAGACGCAATGGTCTGGAAAATTATGTGGTGAAAAACTTAATTTGCAAATTCATGTACCCATTTAGAATGTGGAGCTGTCAATAAGATAATAGTGTAAGTTCTGTCCATTTTATGAATTACATTAAATTACATTTGATTGAAGGCAGAATGAGGCAATAGATTGATCTAGTCTGTCTTGAAAATCCCTTTGGCATTTTCTTCCTCAGCTCTTCCTCAGCAGTCTATGCTTTTCTGAATACCTCTGTGTTGTCTCTCTTCAGCACCTATTCCATGAATCCATTCATTAAGGTTGCAGCCCTCTCTGAAGAAATAAATTTGGAAATCTTGGCAGCAGTTAGTTTTGCAAAGTTGCTGAGTGTGTTTGTCCCTTCTGTTTTTGCCTCCCTGTTCAGAATAATCATTTCTTATTTCCCAGACCTGATCTTGTTCACCCATATAATGTTTCCCCTGACTCTTGTGATCTCTAGTGAGGCTGCCTCCAGCTCCTGTCATTTCAGGACACATCTTTTCTGCTCCATCTCACACCCTGTTCATGTGTCTTTCCTTTAAACTTCTTTCAGCAGCTGTTCTCCTTGCATGGCCTTTCTAATTGCGCACAGTAGCCAAGGCCTGCCAGGATTCTGGTAGTGCAGAAGTAGTCCATTTTTCTTTTGGAGTATATCTTCCTGAAGGCACAACCAGCATTCTGCTGCCACATACCTTCAGTATACTCCTCTTGCTTCATTTGTGGTATGATCAACACCTGCATGTGATTTCCCTGTTCTCTTGACCTCATTATTTCTCCCTCCAGTCTCCAGAGTCCAGGACCTCACACAAAAGTTGCTGTGCCCCAAGGGTAGTACTTCATATGATATACATTTCTAAAACACTTCTGGGTTAAAATTAATCCTCTGCCAGGCATAGAGTTTGTCCTTCTGCTAGGTCTGCACACATGCCCCTTCCAATCCCAAGGCCTTCTTCTCTTGTCCACTGCTGTAGATATTCATTACAGTCCCTAATTTTTAACCATCCTCAGCATGTTCTGAGAATGTTACCTATGTCCTCCTATTCCAGAATAGTCTTCTAATTGCATGACACCTACCTGCAATCACCTAGCCATCTCCTCTAAGAGACAACAGGTGCCTACATGCATTACAACATTCTTTTTAGTTTCCTCCCTTTCTCACCACATAAGTCACCCCTGCCATGTCTTAATCAGTTTAAACCTTGAAAGTGGTTTCAGCATAATCTGGTCTTCCTGACTTTGTTATGCCTTTCACTGATTGAATATCCAGTCCCTGTACTTATCTTCTTTAAAATGTAATGACTCTAGTCCCTTTCATGTAATGCTTTTTGCCCTTACCCTTCCTGTCCACCCACATCCAGGTCCTTCACATCCAGCCATACTCATTGTCTGTGGCTTGATGCTTTTCTCCCTGTGCTGTATCCAAACCCTTTGCATCCAGCCACTAATCTTTCTGCTGGCCCTTTCCACTCTTCTGCCCTCTCACTGTGTCTCCAATATGACTTTATGCCTAAATGCAACTCTTTGTCAAAAAAAGTGGAATTAATGTCATTACTTAATCATGTAGATAGTTCATATGAAGTCTGATTTAATGAGGTGCCAGCAGAGCCCATGTGTAATGCCATTCTCTGTAAAAAAATAAGAGGTAAAAATGCTTAATAATAAAATACTTACAATAAGTACTTAATAATACTATAACCTGTGAAGTGACACCAAAGGTATCTGGTCACTGTAAGCAAACTATTAATATTCTCTAATGTTTATGTAAATATGAAACTATTATGTTTGCTGATGATATCATCAAATGACTTAGCTTTCTGAATAACTGTCCCTCTTAGTGGAATAGCCTCTTTAGCATAGTATAAAGCTACAAACATTATCTAAGTTGATTATTTTCCCACTGAGTTCAGTGATCCTACTACAAGAACTTGAGTCCCAAGCACTTCAAGACTACTGATCTGAAGCCATGGACTTGAATGTGTGATATGTGATACAGGCTGCCACTCACACTCACACTGGTATATGAACATTAGCAAGTAGCTGCAGCACCTTACCAGATCACATTATTTGAGTATGAGTGGGGTATGTGTGGCATCAACAGAGAGGGAGTGGGAGGTGGTGGGAGTAATCACTGTACTGACAAGGTAATAAAGTCTAAAACATGCATGTCTACAGCTGATGAAAACACACGTCTACAGCTAATGAAAACCCATATCTACAGCTGATGAAAACATGCATGTCTACAGCTGATGAAAACACACATCTACAGCTGATGAAAACATGCATGTCTACAGCTAATGGAAACATGCATGTCTACAACTAATGAAAACATGCGTATCAACAGCTAACGAAAGCATGCATGTTTACAGCTAATGAAAACACGCACATCTACGGCTAATGAAAAAATGCATGTCTACAGCTAATGAAAGCATGCATGTCTACAGCTAATGAAAACACACATGTCTACAGCTAATGAAAAAATGCACATCTACAACTAATGAAAACATGCATGTCAACAGCTGTTGAAAACACGTATGTCTACAGCTGATGAAAAAATGTTTATCTGCAGCTGATAAAAACATGCATGTCTACAGTTGATGGGATATGGCTTTATTGGCTTGACTGTACCCATATAAACAAAGTAAAAAGTTATGGGCAGTCAGAAACCATGTATCTGAAACACTGGTGGGACCTTAAGGGTCATTAGCATATATGTCATGGGCCTTCCCTACAGGAGGTTTAAGTTTTTCACAGTGAACACTGTAGCTTGGCTTGGTCTTTCGTGACGTTCTTTCTGATCCAACAGAGATAAGATTTCCTTCAATAATTGTCTAAATGCATAATTAATTTACTGCATTTGATTGCAACATTACATCCAAACACACACACACACACACACACACACACACACACACACACACACACACACACACACACACACACACACACACACACACACACACACACACACACACACACACACACAAAGACTTCCAGGAATATGCCAAAATAAAGAAAATTAGCTCTGTGGTCTCTGTTTATATACCGGACATACTGGATGTTCAGCTTTAATAAACTGCTCCTTATGTCTGATGCTATTTGCATGACTGTACTAGTAAAGTAACAGTCGTGTGGTGTGATTTCTTTTCATTATATGCTGTTTTTTGTAGACTGTCTAAACAATTTTTGTATGTAAATTTACTATGTTTTCAATGATTGTGAAATATTACCACTTTTCCTTATGACAAAATGATCCGTACTGTTGGACTACTTTGCTGGATTATTTTTTTGGTTACAGAATCACAGAGTAAACAGTGGTTCATGGAAGAAAATACAGTTGTGTACACTTACCATAAATGTAGATGTTCAAGTGTATTCACTGTTGCAGTCATTACATTTGGGGTAATCTGCTGGCAGGTTGCCCTCAGTCGGCCTGAATATCAAAGTCTTGGGTCCTGCATCGGTTGATGTCTCGTCTTCCATGACGTCAGGTCATCAGGGGTATAAAACATGCAGCTGACGCCATTTTCTTCAGTTTTTCTTGCCCCAGATGTCAGGTGCCCCCCAAATGGGGAACAAAAAAAAAAATATATATATATATATATATATATATATATATATATATATATATATATATATATATATACAAAGGCTGTAGAATTTAGTGAAGGAAAGAGACCCGGACTGCAACAGTGAATGCACTTGAACATCTACATTTATGGTAAGTGTACACAACTGTACTATGTTCTTCTTGTTTCACTGTTGCAGTCATTGCATTTGGGTAGAATCCCAAAGCTATGGATGGAAGGATGGTGCTAAATAGCATTAGGAGTGGCTATAAGGCCCTGCAGAACTGCAGTGGCAAAGCCTGCCCTGGACTTAGAGAAGAGAGGCAAATGATAATGCTTTGTAAATGTATGAACAGAGCTCCATGTAGCAGCTTCTAGAATGTCTTTGGTTGGAACTCCTCTGAGAAAAGCTGCTGAGGTAGATGCAGCCCTGGTGGAATGTGACCTAATTTCTTTGGGCACCGGTTTACCATGATGCAAGTAGCAGAAACGAATGCGGTGGCTTATCCACTTTGAAGTAGTCTGCTTTGAAATAGCCTTCCCCTCTGATCCTGCAGCAAATGCCACCAGTAGTTGCTCAGACTTTCTTAGAGATTTGGTCCTGTTTAAGTAGAATCTTAGTTGTCTGTGTACATCCAAGGAATGCAGAATCCACTCCCCCTTGTTCTGCGGATTTGGGTAAAATGTTGTCAGGTGAATAGTTTGGTTTAGAGCCACACTGGATACCACCTTAGGCATAAAGGAAGGATTGGTCCTGAGGGACACCCTGTCTGGATGAAATGTAATAAAAGACTCCACAGCCATGAGGGCCTGTAGTTCTGAAACCCTTCTTGCTGAAGTGATTGTCAGAAGGAAAGCTGTTTTCCAAGATAAAACTTTATATCCGCAGTAGCTGCTGGTTCAAAAGGAGGCAGGGGAGCTTTTCCAGCACAAAATTGAGGTCCCATGCAGGAGTTGGTGATCTTCTTGGAAGCCTTACATTTTTGGCCCCTCTAAGATACTGTTTTAGCAGAGGATGAGAAAATATGGGAGGCTCTGTGTTATAATGAGCCGAGATGGCAGAGGCATGGATTTTTATTGATGAAAAAGATAGGCCCTTGTCAAGCATCTCAGTCAAGTATTGTAAAATCTGAGGAATATTTGGCTTTGCTGTGTCCGTTCCTTGTGCTTGGTTCCAAGCACAGAATCTCTTCCATTTATCAGCATAAGAATTTCTAGTACTAGGCCTTCTAGCTTCCAAAATGACATCCATTACAGATTTACTGAGAGGTGTTGTTTGAATAATTACATGATCAGCCACGCTGCCAGGTTCAGAGTTTGGAGCTGATTGTGCAGAACTTGATTGCTCTGCTGAGACAGTAGATGATGTATTTGAGGCAAGTACCAAGGAGGGAGTTGAGATATATTCCTTAGAATTGGGTACCAGTGCTGGCGAGGCCAGTCTGGGGCAAATAGGATCATTTTTGGTTTTTCCTGTCTGACTTTTAGTAAGACCTTGGGGAGAAGAGGCAGAGGAGGAAAGGCTTAGACTGATAGGTTTTTCCAACTGAAGGATAGGGCATCCACTTTCCATGCTTGTCTGTGATAAGGCCTTGTGTAGAATTTGTCCAGTTGATAATTTTGGGGAGAGACAAATAGATCTATGTCTGGACTCCCCCATTTCTCTGTTATCATGCTGAAGACTTGTGGGTCCAGTTTCCACTTGTGAAGGTCCATAAGATTTCTGCTTAGATCATCTGCCAGAGTATTTTGTTTTCCTGGCAGGAACTATGCTTGAAGATGTACTTAGTAAGTCAGGGCTGTGACCCACAATGCCATGGCTAGTCTGCAAAGGGGGTAGGAATGTGTACCCCCCTGCTTGTTTATGTACTACATAACCATGGTGTTGTCCATCTTTATCAATAGTTGTCCTGGATGAAGTAAATCCTTGAAGGCTGTCAGGGCATTCTGAACAGCTAACATCTCCTTCTGGTTGATATGCAGATGCATTTGTTTTGGGCTCCATATGCCCTGAATGCATCTCCCCACCAGGTGGGCTCCCCAAGCGTAGTCTGATGCATCTGTAGTTAGGGATTGGGTGGCAGGGGGTAGAGTGAATGGCCATCCCATGTTCTGGTGACATGTCTCTGCCCACCAAAGAAACTCCTGTTGTAGGCAGGGAATGAGAGGGATCATTGTTTCCAGACTGTGACAATGTTGAATCCATAATTATTTTAGATACCACTGTAGTTTCCTCATATGCAGTCTTGCATATGGAATTAGTAGAATGCAGGATGCCATGAACCCCAAAGCATGCAGAATTTGTCTTGCAGATAACTGTGTTTTTGTTGCCATCTGTTTGAAGTAAATAGTCAGTTGCCTTTGTTTGTCTGGCGTAAGGTAAGCCATCTGGGCAGTTGTATTCAAGCTTGCACCCAGGAATGTAATTTTTTGAGGGTACCAGTTGTGATTTTCTTTCATTTATTGTGTACCCTAGGCATGTTAGAAGCCTTTTTACAAATGCCAGATGTTGAAGAAGAATGTCCTTGTTTTCTGCTTGAATGAGACAGTCGTCCAAGTAAGGATAGATTTGTATGCTTCTTTGTCTGCAAAATGCAATTACTGGTGCCAGGCACTTTGTAAAGACCCTGGGCGCAGTAGATAAGCCAAAGGGCAGTGCAGAGAATTGGTAATGCATGAAACCAGCCTTGAAATGGAGGTATCTTCTGCATGATTCCCTTACTGGGATATGCAGGTATGCCTCTTTTAAGTCTAGAGTCACTAACCAAGCGTTCTTGCCCAGCATGGGCAGAAGCTGTTGTAAAGTCAGCATTTTGAATTTTGGGATTTCCAAGAATGTGTTCAAAATCGATAAATCCAGTATTGGATGCCAGGCATTGTCTTTTCTGGGTACCAGGAACAGTCTTGAATAAAACCCTTGCCTTTTTTCCTGTTCTGGTACTGGTTGAATAGCCCCCATATCCATGAGGGAAGTAACTTCTTTTTGTGCCTCTGCCCATTGATTTTGTGGCAGATCTGGCCAACCATTTGGAACTGGCAAGGTATGGAAATTAAATCTGTACCCCTGGGATACTATGTTTAATACCCACTTGTCCTGGGTTATTAACTGCCGATTTTGAGCATGAAGTGCTAATTTTCCCCCCAAGGGGACTGCCAAAAGATAAGTGCTTGGTGATGGCAAAGGGAATTCATTGAGACTGCTTACTGTAGGATTGTGCTTTGTTCCTCCAGATTTGGAGGTAGATGCACCCCATTGCTTTGACATGTAAGAACCCTGTGATTGGTATCTAGAGCCTTTTGAGCACCTGGATTTGCCTTGTGAGGCTCTGTTGGACACAGGAAAGGAACAGTTTTGTGTAGGCCAGTGTCTACTGAATCTGGGTGGCTGCACTTGTAAGAAATCTTTTACAGTTTGCATAAATTTAGCTTTGTCTTCCATTTTCTTTAAAACCTCTTCTGCCTTATTACCAAACAGAGTATCATGCTGTAAAGGTGCATCCAACAATTTAGCTTTAACATGATCAGGCAGATTTTGCTTCTTTTGCCAGGCATGCCTTCTAATCAGAGATCCAGTAACTGTGGCCCTGCAAGAGGCCTCCAAGGAATCAAAACCACATTGCAAAGCATGCTTTCCAAACTGTTCTGCTGTATGCAATAATTCCTGTAATTCTTTGTTTTCCACACATTCAGAAATCAACATAATTTTCTGTTTCAATAATCCCATAACATGCTGTTGATATTTAAGCATATGAAACTGGCAGTTTAAGGCCCTAATTGCCAAGGTTGCAGATGTATAAACCTTCTTTCCCCATCTCTCCAGCACCCTGGAATCTCTATCCAAGGGCGTAGGATTCTTGGCTGAAGAGGCCTTTACATGTCTGGGACCCTGTGAGGTAGTTTCAGGGTCAGCAGCAGGATTTTTGAATAAAAATTTGTGGGAGTCAGGAACCCTGTAATATCTGTCTGGCTTACTAGGAGCCGGAGGCAGGGAATCAGGAGCCATGCTAGATTCCGAAAACACATCATCTACAATGTCTAATACTGGAGGTATAGCCAAAGGCCTATGCTGAGGAAGAAGAAGGAAATCCCTAAGCCTCTTTTTTGATTCTGAGAAATCCTGACTTTCCCAGTGAAAATGTTCCCTTAAAGTATGCAAGCTTTCTCCAAAAGAATAATCTTCAGGAGGAGATGCAGATGGGATGGATTCTTCTGCATCTGAATCCTCATAGGGTGGTAAAGAAAATTCCTGATCAGAAGAGGAATCAGAAGAAATAGAAACCTGATCTGAAGATTCATAATCAGTGTCTTGCCTAGGCCTCTTATCAGGAGGGGGTTGGGAAACCCCTGATCAAGGTAATTAAGTCCTCAGCCATTTTAATCATCTGTTTTTTAGGCATAGGGGCCTAAGCACGTGGCTCATGCATCAGTTTTTAGCCTTAGAAGTTGTTTTTGTTTTTGTTTTTGAAGCTGGAGTCACTTTTATATAGAAATGTTGAGGCCTGAAAACACCCTCAGAAGCCGGTGCCTGCTCAGTGGCTCCAGACCCATCCGAGGGAGAGACATCCATGGGTAAAATACTCTGAGAATCTCGCGGCATACTGGACTCTGCATGGGTCTCGGTAGAGGCCTGCGACTCAAAAGTAGTGGGTATCAGGGGCTGCAAAAGCGCCTCACTGATTATCGCGAACCGGCGACTGGCTTAGGAGAAGCTTCATCATCGGTTTTGGACCTCGACGGTCTGTCTCAGTCCTTTTCCATGCATTTTTTGTGAACTCCAGTAGTTGGATTGCTATCTGACGACATTTCAGGGTAATTAAATCTGTTTCCAAAATATTTTGAAGCAAAGATATACCGACACTTAATATTGCATTGGTTAAATCTAGCACAAACCGTCAGCAAGGCACATTATGATCTAGGCCTAGGCAAGGAATACAGTACAAATGAAAATCCTTATGAGGTATTTGCTTCCCACAAGTAATGCAATTATTAACTTTTACTGACATCGGTAAGGAGCAAGAAAAAGTTTCCCCAACGGGGTACTTAGCTTTAATTGAAGACTTCGGTTCTGAAACTCGAATGTGAAAATTTCAGGAGTCGGACGACCAGCACTTGCGAACTGCTTCTGCTTCAGGCACTGCACGGCAAGAATGACTGAAGAAAATGGCGTCGACCTGATGTCATGGAAGAGGAGACAGCAACTGACGCAGGACCCAATACTCTGATATTCAGGCCGACTAAGGGCAACCTGCCAGCAGATTACCCCAAATGTAATGACTGCAACAATGAAACATGAAGAACATCAGCATGACTGTTGTTTGTGCTTATCTGAAAAGCTGTAGATGGTGTTACAGGCAGATGAACAGGCTTCACACAGAAACAATGGATTTAAAGGCAAGTCTGTACAATGCTAGATTCATGGTTTATACTCTGTTGGATGCTTGTGAATTTAAAATCACATTCATGGAAATTTCCTAGTTGAAAGGAAAAACTACTCTTGGAAGAAACCAGGTTCCTAGTTGCCCAAAGACTCCTTCTTGATCTAGTGGCAGTGGCAACCACATGGAATGTGTGTGTGTGGAGGGGGGGCTATGTTCAATCCCTAGGTGTGGGTCAGGGTTTTTCCTCTCCTACTGAGTTATTAATTTCAGAACATGCAGGAGAGAAGAAAACTTATTTATAAGGGAAAGGTTATAGAAAAATGAATAATAATTAATCGGCAACAATGAATTGCAGATTATTCATAGCTAGGTTAGTGCACAGAAGAGGTGGGTCAATCTCTCCATATCTGTTGATAAAGTATGTGTTCCTTAGTACCCATCACCCCAAAACAGGTTGATAAATCAAGGAATTAGGCCTTAGGTGTGTCATCAAAAGAAACACACAATGCTGATAAAGAATACTTCAACAAAAGCTAGTATGTCTTTATTATTTTATTTCTGAATTTTGCTACACCTTCACATAAGGCAACCAATTGTTTTTTTGCTGAGATGTGCCTCCTGGCTCCTCCTAGTTTTAAGATAAATATGTGTCTGAAATTTTGACTATTTGCTTCAAAATAGTTTTCTTAAAGATGAACATGTTTAAATTATTTCATGAGAATCTACAGATATGCCTGCAATGCTATGCATTATGGGATATTTATAGTCTCGTATTTATATATCATTTGGCAGTGTACTACTTCCCACCTATATAAATATTTCCATACTAACTGCTCTGATGTCTAATTTCTATTATGTTGATTTACAGTGTGTTGTATCATACTGTTATGCATTTGCAAAATGAGAAAGAACTGAAATGTGGGAAGACTGAGCAATACAGCCCCAGGCTGGTTAAGTAATCTATCATACAATTGTCTGGCTGTATTGCTAGGGATAAGAGTATGACATGCTAGCAATCATCTAGTTGTCCTGCACTGGACTTGAGTTGGCATTTTATCAGATAAGTACTTTTAGGTTACCGTTGAAAGGAGTCACTTATAATAGATGGATGTCATACACTTATTAAAGGAATGAATTAATAAACAGGTGCTGCTGTAACATCATTATGCGTTATGATAAATATGCTTGTTGAAAATGTTGGTTGCAACGTCTAAAACATGGTCATTGAAGTTAGCAGGATATTGACTGGTTGACATGGATTTCCTTCTAGCCCCTCCAACCTCTTCATGATTTTGATAACCCTGCAGTGCATGCTTTCAACTAGTCTAACTTTCCTCTGCCATATTCCCTCCAGAATTGTGCATAATGTTCCAGCTGTGGCATGAAGTGCGCCACGTGCAAGGAAAGGATGACCTGAGCATCTCTGTAATCTGTGTTTTGCCATACACAACCCCAGATGCGTTTGGCTTCAAACATTGTTTTTTCAGGCAAGATATAATGACTTAGCTTTCATAGTTTTTGTTCAATATTTTAGGTGCCTGACTAACCCTTTTGTGACAATCATTTGTACCAAAGGTATTTACAAAGTATTTGGCCTAAATAATTGTATAATTGTAATAATCCTTCTCTCTCACCAGCCAAAATAACACTCCTCTTGAAACAGTGTCCACTGCTAAACTCTTAGGAATTCTCATTGATGACCAACTAAAGACTGATAGCCATCTTAATTCAAATATCAAAAAAACGCACAAGAAACTTAGCTTGCTTTATCGCCATAACCGTTTCATTTCTCCCTCCACCAGACTCACACTTGCTAACACATACCTTATCCCTTCTCTCTTGTACGGTGCCTCCATCCATACCAATCTGCAATCCTCCCCCAAATCAAAACTCTCATCCTGTTACTATAAAATTTCAAAATTTGCTACTGGGCGCAGATCAAATACCCATCATTGTATCTTCCTACGCCAAGTGAACTGGCTTGAACTGCCCAATTATCTTACCTATGTTCAACTCACCCAGGCACACAAACTTATTTTCAGCCCTTCCCTCTACCCCTCCCTTGCCTCTACCTTCCAAATGCACCTTCCTAACAGATGCCTACTTTCTAACTTCCAAAATGTAATCAAACTACATACACCTGCCCGCCCTCCAGGCAAACATCTTCTCTCCTTCTGTCTAGCATGCCAGTGGAATTCTCTCCCACCCCTTCTCCATACCACTAGTAGCCTCTTTATATTTAGAACTTTACTTCACTCACACCTAATCTCACAATGGGAATGCTTTTGCTCCCATGCCTAAATTTTTCTGATGGAACTAGTTATCTTTATACTATCAACTTGATTGCAATGAGAATGTTGTAAGTACTTTCTCCATCTAATCACTAGTTAATTGTATTTTTTGTCTATGTCTTAGCAAGTATTTTGTATACTTTGTAACTGCTATGTTTGTAATTTTTGTACTTGATTACTTTGTATTAATGGAACTTTTCTCCCCAGGACTCCTTTGAAAATGGGCTCCTCTTTTCCCAATGGACCATCCTGGTAAACAAACTGCAATAAATAAATAAATAAATAAATAAATACATAATTAAATAATTGATTATTGAAGACTACAAGGCATTCAAATCTTATTATTTTCAGACAATGTTTTTATTTGCAGGCTTTGTTCTCAAATATTTTAACTCTTTGACGTGTCAAGGAGCTCCTTTCAAATCTGGGGTTTCAGGTGAACTTTCTGACACCTGTCTTTCTTTTCCATAGATTATTTTTCTCTGGGAAGTCTCAAAATGCATCTTAGGAAGATAGTCTTCCTTGTGATAGAGTAGAAATGCAAAAAAAAAAAAAAAAAAACTAAGCAGACTTGTTTAAGTAGATAATGTCTTCTGCCTAGGAGTATCTCAGGATTCTGAGTTTCACATCCTCTGTGATTATCATGATCTCCTGGGTCAGACTACACATAAGAAAATTTCAACAGTGCTTCTGGTCAATCTGGCCTTATCATCAGCACCATTTATCTTTTCAGATAACAGTGTTGATATTTGTAAGAATGGGTTTACATTTGAGAGTGGACCAAGTATCTCTTGATCCAACTCTACCCTTTTCCATTCGATCGCCTTCTTAGCCTGTAACAATTGATGCTTCAGACTTTGTTTGTGGGACAATATCAAATGAGTTATAAGTGCAGATCTGTGGAACAAAAAGGACAGATAAAAGCATACAAATTTCAAACAGATATTGCTGGCTTTCAATGCTGTTTAGGTCTTAAATCTTCTCTAGTCCCAAGGACTTCGGCAAGTTAGCACACCTTATCACCTTTACAGAATTGCCATGATTGCCTGGGAGGTAGCATCTCAGCTCATTTGACTCTTCAGGCTTCATATATTTAGTCAAGCAAGGTGTTATAACAAACAAGCTTATTAGGCCCAGGACAAAAGTTCACCAATGGGAACTACCACAGGGGACTTACAGAATTGGATCTGGCTGCCAGGAACATATCATATAATTCTGCTTGCCTTCTTTCAAAACAGACAGTTAAAGAAATTCTGCTTAAGGATTCTATGCAACAAGCCTGAAATGAAGATGTTTTCTTGTTCCTAAAAGGATATGAATGTTCTTTTATGCCTTCTCATTCTTTCTACTGATGCCACTGATTCTTCTAAAATTCCAGAAGGACTCCTAAAAGATAGTAGAGGTGAATCCTTTTTGGCCCATGCATATGGGGTTTATCCCATAATTTGATATGGGCCAAGGGCACCATTTCACCATATTCTGGATTACGCACATAAGACAGAGAATAACACCACAACCTGTATCTACTACATGCTTTGAGAGCTTTTAGTCACCTTTTTTCTGAGATCATTCAGTAGGTACTAAAGGAAGTAACATATCTGCAATGAGAAATTCAGATATAGATAAGTGGAAACGATTTTCTTGTTGGCGCCATACTAAGAACCAGGACTTTTTAAAGCCCAATTGCCTTTGGTTCAAGACTATTTGGGTGCATTATTGTCCTCTATCTAGTCTTAATCTTCTATCAAGTTTAATCTTTTGGCCATTGTAAGAAATCAGAGTTCTGTTGCCATGGATTGCTTACGAATTGTTTATTGTATTGATTAACATATAATAGCAAATAAATGTTACATCGCCATAATTAAATAGTAAAATAGCAGCATAATATATCAAATAACTGAAAACACGAAAGTAGCATAAGAACTGTATCTAAACAGTCTTGTATCAGACTTCAACTGTTTTTCCTGTCCTAAACATACCCATTAAATTACTTCAGTCCAGTGATTTTCCTCTGGAAACTGTGTCCATCCTCCTAACCTTGAATCTCTAGCCTTGTCTTGTTTTGCAGGTTTGTAGTTGCCTATCATGGCCTGTCTTATTATCCAGCATTCCATACACATATCTTCCCCTTGAGAAAGAAACATTCTGTAGCATTCCCTTGAAAACTATTTTTTCTGCATATCTCATGCTTAGCCAGCAAGATTATCTTTTCCTTCCCTGAAACTGAATGAATATATGAAAACACAAGTCTGACTATATTTGCAGGCCTATCATTCTACTTTAATGTACTATAGTGAATTCACTAATGATACTCTCACTCTAATAGTTCCCCCTGAGGTCCCTGATGAAAGTTTTACAGGGGCCTTCTTTTGTAGCTACCTCACAAATATATCATAGATACATTTATAAACAGATAAATAGTTTTTAGCCAATGATCCTGCATCACTGCGGAAAGGTCTACAAAACATTACAAACTACAGGAAATCATCCTCCTACACTGCAGTTAATTATCAGCTGACTGATGACTTGAATGCTTTTTACTGCAGGTTTGATAAGCCTGAAGCTACAAATGGCACAGTTACCAGCTCTGTCAGTGTTCACACTTATATGACTTTCTCTTCCACACATTCTCACATTCAGCTTGCATTAATTATCTGTGAGGAGGATGTGTATAATTTTTAAAAGACAACAAATTAAGAAAGCAGCTGGTCCAAATGGTGTTTCACCCTCCTGTGCTGATCAACTGGCTCCTGTTTTTACTCAGATTTTTAATAAATCACTAGAGTTGCATAACATTCCCTTATGTTTCAAACAAGCCACAATCATTCCAGTGCCTAAAAAAATCCACCATAACAGGATTGAATGACTACTTGCCTGTTGGTTTGACATCACTGGTCATGAAGACTTTTGAGAGGCCGGTTTTAGCTCACTTGAAGGATATTACAGCTCCCTCAATGGAGCCCCTTCAGTTTGCTTATCAAGAGAACTGGTCAGTGGATGATGCAGTTAATATGGGACTGCACTATATCTTGCAACATCTTGACAACCCAGGGACATATGCAAGGATTTTTTTTGGACTTCAGCTCTGCATTTAATACAATAATCTCAGAACTTCTTCACTTGAAACTCTACCAGCTTTCCATTCCTGCTTCCACCCATCAATAGATCACCAATTTTCTAACCAATAAGAAACAGCAGGTGAAAATGGGGAAATTTGCATCTAGCTATCACACGATCAATACAGGTTCCCCCCCTAGGGATGTGTGCTCTCTCCACTGCTACTCTCTCTACACTAATGACTGCACCTCTTAGGACCCCTCTGTCAAACTTATTAAGTATACAGATGATACAACTATCATCAGGCTCATCAGGAATGGTGATGAGTCTGCATGGAGATGGGAGGTTGGCCCTTTGGTGTAGTCAGAATAATCTGGAACTGAACACCCTTAAAACTGTGGAGATGACAGTGAACTTTAGCAATGGTACTACAATATTATCTCCCTCTTTATATTTAATATTGCTGTGTCAGTTGTGGAATCCTTCAAGCTTTTGGGATCTATAATGTCCCGGGACTTGACGTGGGAGACCAATGTAGGGTCCATCATAAAAAAGGCACAACAGCGAACTTACTTTCTGTGACAGTTGAGGAAGTACAAACTCCCACAGGAACTGTTGATTCAGTTCTATACAGAAGTCACTGAGTCTGTTCTCAGCTCATCCATAACAGTGTGGTTTGGATCTCTGTCTAATCATGACAAAAGTAGGTTTCATTGAGTAGTCAAGTCTACCAAAAATATCACTGGTGCTAGTTTGCCCTCCTTACAGGACCTGTACTATTCCAAAGTCATGAAAAGTGCAGGAAAGATCATCACTGACACTTCACATCCAGGCCACCATCTTTTTGAACTATTACCATCAGCCAGACATTATAGACTAATACACATCAAAACAAGCAGATATAAGAACAGTTTTTTTCCACAGGCCATCAAGTTCATAAATGGTTAACTCAGATTATTAGGTTGATGTATTCTTTTTCCCAAGCCTCTGAGGATTCTGCAGTATTGTTTACATATTGTTAATACTGGTTTCTTTCAGAGTTTATTTCAGTAATTCTTGCACTGAGTTGCACTTTGCACCTTGTATGTATATGTATATTTACTTTTTTGCCTTGTTCTTAATAGTTGCATATATGTCATTTGTCTTGTTCTTAATAGTTGTATGCATGTCGTTTATGTAATTCATACTTGGAAAGTCACTGAAATCGGAGTCAAATTCCTTGTATGTGTGCATACTTGGCCAATAAATGTGATTCTTATTCTGATATCTGTATTATTAACTACTGTAATCTGATTTGAATACAAGGGCTTTATGCCACCTCTCACTAGAATTTTTGTAATGCACAATCTGCAAAGTGACACTCTAATAGTTAATGCTGTTAGAATCAATATAGCTAATAGAAGGTATTTTAAAACTGTCCCACCCCAACTCTGGAATAGGTTTGCAATCCAATCTTTCCATGCGGTGTCATCAACATCTTGTACCTTGATTATTATGCCATACGCAAAGTGATGTGCTTTATGCTCTCAAAGGTTTGTTGTTTGTCTTTTGGCTTTTCCTGGTTAGGTGTCACCACAGCGGAACTCCGGTCCGCTAAAAATACCTCCAGTAATTTGGCCAATTTATGCAATTCCCAGATAGCTTTAACAGCTCCATATGCAGGAAATATACCTGTTCCAGTGATTACCCCATCACCTAAATCCATAGCTTTTAGAGTCTTTAAGTCCAGGTTTTGATGAATATGTGATGTATCTAAAACTTGCACATTATTCTAAAGGTTACTGTGTTCGAGTCTCATTTAGTTTTGTGGTTTCTGAAACTTGTTAAGCCAGGTCATTTCTTAAAGTGTCTTATGGCTAGTATTACATATCCTACATAACACAAGTCATACCTGTTTGATGGTAACCATTTAAAGGCTCTATTTCCACACACATAATACATGTGCTTTAAGGCATAGTTAGAATGCCAACCCTGCTTGTTCCATAAGCAGCATGATGAAAATGCCATACACAGTCTCAACGTGTTTCTGTAAATCTTCAATCAAGCTTAATTAAGTAATCCTTTACTCATACCATTGTTGAAGCCTTTAATAATAACAAACTGAGATCTTGTCTCTTCCTTGATCTATCTAAAGCTTTCGATACAGTCGCCCATCCTCTCCTACTATCCAAACTTGCAAATCTCAATATGTGTTCCTCCTCTCTTGCCTAGTTCTCCAGTTACTTATCCTGTAGGCAACAGTCAGTAAAATGGCTGTCCTCTTCCTCTCCTTTCTTACCTGTCCCAATAGAGGTCCCACAAGGCTCCATCCTAGGGCCCCTTCTATTTAATGTCTTCACAAATGATCTTCATACAGCTTGCACTACATTGTCCCTCATGCAATATGCAGATGATTCTACTCTGATCTCTACCTCTAATAACATCTCTGAACTTCATGTCTTCACTCAACAGGTCTTCCTAGCCACAGAACACTGGTTATCTATCAATCTACTTATCCTCAACCCTAAAAAGACCAAACTCTTACTATTTTTCCCCAGTCTTTAGCTCACCTCAAATCCTCCTTTGCCATTACTTCCTTAAATAACACTACTATTCAACCAGAATCCCACACCAAACTCCTAGCGGTTATTACTGATGGTGAACTCAAATTCAGTTTGCACATTCTACAATGTATAAAAAAGACAAATCAAAAGCTTAGTTTACTATACCACCATAAAAAGTCTTAACCACTAATTCCAAACTCACCCTTGTCCAAGTTCTGCTCCTCCCCTCCCTTCTTTATGCAGCCCCCCTGTGCTAACCCATATTCAAACTACTACCTTAAATATACTCTAGCAAAACTATCATAAGATAGCTCAATTTATCACTAACTCTCTCTACAGTACTCATGACTGCCTAGCCCTAAATTCCCTCAATTAGCTTGAATTCCCACGTTTATTGTTGTTAGCCCAACTTCAAATGTTACTTACTATTCTCTATAAACCTTCAGCATGTCCTGTTCTCTCTTCCTTCATCACCATCTACTCTCCACCATGTACCCTCCGGATATCAAATCAGCAACTACTACAAATATATTATCCCAAAAAATCAGTGGGTAAACTCCTTTATAAGTACTCTGTGGTCCAAGATTGGAACAAACTTCCTAGAGATATATGTTGTATCGTACACCCATCTCACTTCAAAGAAAAACTCAGACTGCATCTACTTAACTCCAAAACCTGCCCCTGTCAACCTCCAACTTAACTCCCCCTCCCTAACTGTTTTTCTCCCCCACTAAGACATAGGCTTTTCCCCCTTCAGTGAATGCTTACTTGTCCGATGATGTCTAACCTCAACTCTTTGAATTTCTGAACTTGCTGTAAATATGTATATACTTAGCTACTCTGCTTAATTTAATAACTGTACTTCCTGAACTTAGAATTTTTTCTCTGTAAAATCTCCTTATGTTGTTATTACTTTATTTGTATGTATAACTATTTGCATTATATTTTGTAAACTGTATTTTTTGGGAGCTTTTCTCCTTGGGTCTCCACTGAAAATGGGCCACAAGCCCAGCTGGACTAACCCAGTTAAATTCTTCTTCTGGCTTTTCCCAGTTAGTGGTCACCACAGTGGATCACCTGTCTGCTGATGATTGGCAGTGGAGTTTTACGGTGTCGAGTTGCCAGACCAACCTTCCACAGAAGGCACATACATACACACACTCATGCCCAGGGCCAATTTAGAATGTCCAAACCACCTACAGTATGTCTTTGGGATGTGGGAAGAAACCAGAACACCCAGAGGAAACCCACGCAACCACAGGGAAGACATGCAGACTCTGTACAGAAGGCACCACAGCCAAGAATCGAACCGGATAACCTCTTGCTATGAGGCAGCAACATTAACTGCTGCACCACCGCAGCCACCTGGATTAACCAAGTTAACAAATGTCAATAACTAAATAAATAAATAAATAAATAAACAAACAAACAAACAAGCTGTATAGAGTATGAACCTACATGCATACATACCGGCATCTGCCTTATGTCAGTTCTAAAGAAAATATTCCTTCGGATGTTTGTACATTCGATTTGCAAGCTGTTTGTCTCTAAGAGGTCTGTACATTAACAACATTCCATGCAATGTATTATTATGTCTATACCATTGATAATTTATGATATCTTAATAAACATCAAAATAATAGTAAACTGTAAAGGTTTCATTTTCTGGCACATGCACTTTTTCACAGTCACTTGCAGTCTTCAGCTGTAATTCTTCTGCTCGTGATCCAGTTGTCATAATAGATGACTAGACCAACCCAGACCTTGCAAAATACGCAATCAAACAAAGTAATAATACCAGAGTTAATCCTACACTCCATCATCCCAAATCACTACTTAGGTATTGGAAAGTCTACCCTAGACTCGCAGAGTCCTTTGCTGTGTCCCTTGTACAATTAAGCTTTCCAACCCTCCGTTTCCCCCTCTCCTATGCAAGACTGGATGTCTGATGTTGGAAAGTATACATTTCATATAAAAAACACTCTGTCAAAGTATCCACAAATCCAAAGCTGGCAATGTATTCTGTGTCACAACCTGCAAAGTACATAAAAGCAATATCACTTTCTTGGATTTACATCTGTATACTTAAGCTTTAGTTGATCAACATGCACAATTTTAGATTTCCTGTCTCTGTGATTCTTATCACTTCTCTTGAGTTTATATACCAATGACCCTATTTGTTTGACTATGGGGTATGGTCCTTTCTAGTTTGAGGGAAAACAGCCCACAAACACAAATCATTTTAGCATAACCTGTTGACCCTATTTTAACTGTACAATGTCAGCTGGGTCTCCTAGCATCTTGTACATCCTACCTACATGGAATAAACTCATGTTGTTGCTGGATTCCTGCAAAATCTGTAACCAAACCTGGTGATGTGCTACAGGGAAATAAGAAGACTGTGATCCCAAAGATGGGTAAAAAGGAAAACTCAGTGGCATTTTTCTTCCAAATTTCTTGATGGGCATCTTAAACACCTGGTGGCAAAAGAAAATCAGGTGTGTAAAGACTCATGGGAGTTTTTGAAAAACATGAATGATTTGCAATGTATCACTGATGATTTATTGGTCATTATTGATGTTAGGGATTTGTTTATGGTTATTTCACACACTTTAGGAGTCCAATGGTTTTGTGAATTTCTACACGAGATGAATATGGAACAACAGAAGTTTAATTTATTTGAACAACTTCTAGAAATACGTGAGATAAATCCAAAAACTTGGCAACGGAGCAACCAGGGCTGAAAAAATATACCAAAAAGTCGAAATGCAATATCGCAATAGAACACAATTTATTAACACTGGTAAGCGCTTTCACTTATGAGCTTCATCAGACCAACAACTTCACAGAAAACATAAACGTATATATTACGACTAAATTAGCGACAATCATTCAATTAAAACTCCTTAAAGGCATATACATAAAACTTGTATACATAGATATAGGTCAGGAATACCAAGCAAAACTACCATGTATATCCTCCATAAATATTAAAATGCATATTTGTTAAAATAACAGCTCTATTCCAGACATGGAATGAGACAAAATAAAAACAAACACTTTGGAGACATGCACATCATTTACACAATCTTCTCCTTTTTAAAACTGGCTTGATGGAAGCCCTCTCATTCAAGCCCTTCCCTCTATCTGCTCTTAAAATAATAATCCAACAGGTCTCCCTATATTCAGTGTATGTTCAAATATCTCCTTCGCTAACACCAGGTGTGATCGCCTCTATTACCTTAAACTTGAATGTGTGCTGAACCCCAAATTCAGATACATGCTTAGACAGGGCATTATGTGGGGAACCTCTCTTGATGTTATACATATGTTCCCTCATCCTATCTCATAATACCCTATTGGTTTTCCCCACATAAAATGCCCTACAAATTCCACACTCTGCTAGATAAACCACGTGGGGGGGTCATGCAATTATAGATCCCCCTAAACGAGAAATCTTTACATAGGTCTGGATGGTGAAACACCTCAGTGGTATTGATATAACCACAAAAATTGCACAACTTACATGGTTCAGTGTGACCAAACCTCATCTTATCCACACCTCTTTGGTTAGTACACAAAAGTCTTTTCAGGTTCTTATGATTTTTGAACCTGAATCTAGGCTCACTACCCACTATATTGCCAATATCGCCATCAACTAAAAAGATTGGCCAATGTTGCTGGAAGAGTTCAGTAACATACCCCGAATCACTGGTATAAAATAGTGGGATCCTAGTATATAATTAATCCCACTATTAGGCTCAGAGCTTTCAATAACATCAGATGGTCCAAAGTATGGTCTCGCTTTGGTCTCTTTCAAACAAATCAAGTCATCCCACTGTCTATTTAACTCTTCTCGTGTATATCCCCTATCTAACAATTTCTTCTCCAAGCCAGCCAACTCTGATTGGAACCCAGCCAGCGAGGGGTTCATCCTGGAGGCTCTCATACCCTGTCCCCTAACAAGATTCTTAAAAATATATCCAGGATGCATGCTGGATCTAAAAAGATAAGCATTCCTATGACATGTTTTATGAAAAATTCCTGTGTTAATCATGCACTGATCCAACTTTTCAATATAAATGTCCAAATATTCTATAAAGGTGTAAGACAAACGGTATGTAAACGTGAAGCAGTCTGTTAAACTATTCATAACTTCAAAAAAATGTGATAAATTCTAGTGTAGACCCTCGCCACAAGATGACCAAGTCATCCACGAAACGCCTGTAAAACATGACGTTCCTCTTAAATTCCTCCAAAGGGAATAACAAATCATTTTCCCATTGTGCAGCCTTTATCCCAAAGTTATTGTTAACAGTCCTGTGGCAGGGAAGGTCCTCAAGGAGTCTAAATGTGTTGTTAGACCTAAGATTAAGGACAAGCCCTATGCTGCTAATGATGCCTCTGATTCTGTATTTAATGGAGTTGACGGTGAACTCCCTTTTCCATTTCCTGCCCGTGTTCGAGACCTGGTCTCGACAGGATCTCTAATAAATGGTGTTGCTTTTGTAGTGTCTCTACTTACAGCGATAGCAGGATATCGCAGGGGTGGGCTAACCTGTTCACTTGCCTCATATTCTGGTAAGGGACGCGGTGGGGCTGATGCTATTACTAACTTATTGTCCTCCTTATCTAAAAACATCGCTTTTGAATTATTATTCTTTTGTTCCCTTCGGTTTACTTCCTCAATCCACCTGTGTGCCTGAGGAATTCCTAATTGACGTTGCTTTTTTTACCCGACCTTTAGAATCGGTTTTAAGCTGTCTGACAAGTTTGACAAGCGAGGATTTTTCTAGTTTACCATCAAATTCATACTTATTAACCCATTTTGAGTAGTATTTAATATTATCAGCATGCTGTGACTGCATGTATTTCGCATCTTCGGTTAACGGCGGATTTTGGGACCTTTTTGTACAATTATTACCCATTTTGTTCTACCCTTTTAATCGTTACGTAACACCTTATTTTTAACGTGGTACCACAGATGTTTTTATAGTCTGTTCAGAATGACTGCCTACCTGCTCTGTTTCCCTGATCTATGACAAGACAGTAATCTTTCTGTCCCTGACTTATAAATAAAGTCTTAACAGAACAAATACAAATCTAGTCTCTGATCTAAAACAGAAAAAGAAGGTGGATTCACCTTACCTGAGCCTTCGTGACTGATCACCTGGTTCGAATAAACCCGTCTTTCAGTCGCAGATCAGAAAATGGCTGGCCTCTTTTGTACGACAATTCAGTCGGAGGACTTTTCAAATAAGAAGAACCGATGTTGTTTCTTCCCTGTACGGTTTCAAGCCACCTGGCCTGTCTGATCTAAGGTGAAGTGAAGGTTTCCAGTCCGAAGGACCAATCTGTCAAAGGAAAAAAACTTCAGAGACCAATGCATGTAAGGTTCAGTTAAGGCACTTTAATTTACTTGCAGCAAGGAGACAAAAACATGCAAATACAAGGATTTGTCTAACTATTAACAGGAAGTATGTTCATTCTTATACTGTTTTACAAGACATGGCCTTCTAAGCTGACGTAACCAAACACAACTTTCAGTATTGTTCTACAGCAGATGTTACTCAGATTTTCTGCTGACATGACTAGATTTGTGAGAAACTTTTCAGAAAAACATCCTGGCCTTGGTGAATATTAATACATTTACAAGCGTCTATTGTACAGTGTTACATTTCAAGGTACTCTTCTAATACAGATACAAGCAAATGCTGATTGCAGTTCATATTTTCAAGCAGGCTTTGTACTAATTATCTATAACTTTTACAGCTGTGTATTTTCTCATGGCACAGCGGAACTTCTTGTCTAAGTTTCATACAAGTAGTATTGTTCTATTCATTATTTCCTAACACAAGCAGAAATCACCTGCTTCTCAGTAAATTTCCAAGGCACAAGCAAGATTTTAGCTAACAGTACAAGGTCAGAAAGCAACTGCAGTTTGTACAGATTTATGCAGTATGAAATAGAATAAATGTGTTAACCCTTTTCAAGCACTAAATGCACTAAGCATATTGCTAATACACACATTAATACATATTTCTCCAACACATTTTTAGGCTTAATTTGTACCCCTTTTTTATTGTGTTAAGTTAGTAACCTTAGATGCATGATGTATTGTATATGTAGGTAATTGGTTAAAAATTAAGGGTTTGGTTTTCACTATGCCCTATGATTGGTCAGTACAGTGGGTTTATCTATCTAGCTGTATTTGATAGGCTGCTTTTTTGGATGATGTATTTTAAATGAAGTATTTAAATGATTTAATTAATTGATTTACTGTGTCTGATGAAGTCTTGTATTATACAAGACGAAAGTGCTTACATATTTTGTTGTTTTTAACTGAGCTGTATTTGTTATCAGGAGATATTAAACACTTTTCATGCCTCATACAGTTTGCCATTCAGCATGATTATTCCTGCACTCCTGTTCTCTTTTTAGTAGTTTGTGGTGTTTTGGTTCCTGCATTTTTCTTCCTGTGATTAACTCAAATGGTGAGATTCCTGATTTGATGTTGGGTGCTGCTCTTATGCCCAGCAAAACAGCTGGAAAATGAATGACCCAGTAAGGTCCCTTTTCTATGCCAGCTTTAGTAAGTCTCTGCTTAATGGTTCTAGTCATTCTTTTTACCATTCCATTGGACTGTGGGTGATATTCAACATGAAAATTTTGCTGTAACAATAACAGGTTACGCACTTCTTTTATACCCTGACTGGTGAATTGAGTAATGTTGTCTGATTCAGTGATCTGGGATCACTCTCAGTGTGAAAAAAACAGTATTCTATAATGCAGATTCTTCCACTGAGTGACCTCCCAAACCTCTTGTATCAGAGGCACATGGGATATATGCAAATGACCCTTATGAACATCAGGTGTTTCAGCTAATTGGCAATTCTAAATGCCCATGACAAGTTTCATCATTTTAATGGACAATTTCAGGCCAATAAAGCCAAACCTGACTAGCTGCGGATATGCATATTTCAACCTTGTTATGACCTCATTAGCATAGCACAAACACAGCGTTTGACTAAACATAAGAAACACAGGGCTGCTATACCCAGCTGATGTCTATTATCATTAGGGTCACTGCAAAAATATCCCAAACAACAAACTAAAACAATAAGTGAGAAAGTCACTGAAAAACCAATCAGTAAAAACAAAATAAAAACTCCAGCAAAGCTAGAACTTCCACAGAGTGACCTCCCAATCCTCTTGTATCAGAGGCACATGGGATATATGCAAATAACCCTTATTGACTTTCTCACTTATTGTTTTAGTTTGTTGTTTCTAGCTCCCACGTAAGCAATGCACCTAGAAGCAAGGATTAAACTTCACTGGCTTACCAGAGCCATAAGGCTTTAGCCTAATAAGTTCCTGTGCTTCTATAAATGTTGTGACTCTACTCATCCTGTGGGATCACTCCCCATAAACCAACCCAACAATTTTTCCCTTGGCCCGCCTACCTACCTCTTCCTTACTTGCCCCCTATACCAACACAATAATCAGCTCCCACTAAGTAAACACAGAACTCTAACATGCCTGAATAAGGTGATTACTCAGACCTTCATTGTGCCCCATTCCAGTGGCAAGAACATCCATTCTATTAAAAAGCATCACCTTTCAGATCCCATTTTCAAGCAACCGCATGATGCCTTCGGCACTTCAGCAATTTTTGTCAGTAACTGTTGCCCACTTGTGCTCCCCATGTGGGACCTCCTTGCTCGGCACTGCTTCCATCATCTACAAACTCACTGTGCAGCGCCACAACTGGTAATCATCACACCACCATTTACAAAGAAACCGACAAAAGTAAATCCTCTAAGATGTAAAGAGAAGGCTCCACCTTATACCCACCTATTCCAAATTATAGCAGCAGCATTCCAAAAACCCCAATCTGCAAGAAAGAAAAGACATGTAAATCATCTAAAATACATAACGCATATTTCAAGACATCTTCAAAAACAACCTATCCTGCCAACCCAGGAAGGAGTGTACCACCACCAGAGACATTTATGACAAAGCAGCCATAACTGAAGCTATGCTTCCAATGAGCCTATCAAACACCCACTATAAATTTAACTATCAATCGAATATGTTACAACTAAACCCCACACCTGAAGGGACCTATCAATATCCACAACCAAGGTAACCTTGCTATTCCAAAGCACATCACTTAGTGCACTGTATAAGCCAAGCTAACTTATATTGCAAAACTATCTGCCTAGCTCTTAACCTTCCATCTCCAAATGAGGCACACTAAAAAAACATAATGTCGAACAAATGTTCAAAACACAGCAAACCTACTAGCTTACAAGCAGCTTACAGTGCTATCAAGGGGACCCCAACTACAATATTCCCCCATCAACTCTTTCAAATGTAATTATAACTTAAGGCTCCCTTCCTATTCTTTTTTTTTTAACCTGTTAATCTACCATACTAAGCCATTAGTAGGTGTACCACGTTCTGTCCATTTGTTCCCCCTTTGCTTACAAGCAATGACAAAAACTCTAACACCCATACCTCTCGTCCTCTTAGCCCAGACAATGTGGGCAAAGCCCATACTTCTTCACCACTTAGAGCAATAAGTGTTCACAATCCATAAATCAAAGAGGGGCCAAGGTAACCTCTGAATAGTATAAAGTGAGAACTCAAATGTCTGACATTATCTTCTAACTTTAGGCTTTAATGCTTTGCCATTAACTACCAAAACTACAACTCTATGAAAAACAAACCCAAATATGAAGCATAATATTTATCGAAATGCACAAGCATTACCACTTGTGATGGATACCAGCATTTTGAAAATCAACATTATGAAAAAAAAAAAAAAAAAAAAAAAAATTCAGGTACCTTTTGGGATCTGATCACTAAAAACCAAACTACATTAAAACATTGTTTGTCTGAATACTGGAAGAGTTATGGAAAGTGTTTTCTAAGGAGAGGTGCAGGGATAAGGTTATCAAGCTTTAGTAATGTGTTGAAAACAGTCGATGAATTATGCAGATATAGACTGGCATGAACAGAGTCATAAAGATAAAAAGTAGATAATACTTAATAAGCAACATAAATATACAGATATGAGCAATATTGAACTGCCTAGAAATTCAATGAGTATAGTTTTCTGCAACAGTATGCAACCCAATAAAGGCAGTAAGGCATGAAGATCAGTCTGAGCAGAATCCTGAAATAAAGGCTACTAAAGGTTACTAAATTGGGCTGGCTTGCAGTTTATCTGTGCTCTGATTGAATGGTAAAAGGGCAGAGAGGTTTAGATGATAGTGCCAGGTAGTCCATAAGTGCAGGTGTAGTAAGGCCTTGAAATTAATGCATGTCTATGCAGCCTGAATGACATAGGAAAGGAAGATCCACTCCCATGGCTATATCTGAAGGAAGAGGACTTATCATGCATAGTAGGGGACCTATGGGGTACAAACAATAATCTGTTGGATAAATATAGTTTTGCAAGAATGATGCGCCATTTCAATATGCTGGATATAGTATTGCAAGGATTCTGATACATTTTGCTCTACTAATGCTATAGAAGACAAATCTGTAAACTGCAGTTTGTCTCACAGAGTGAATTTATAAGCACATTTGCTTAGATCTAGCATAATAGTGCATGATTCAGTTTTGCTACTTATGTAATGCTACTTTCAGCAGGCATTTTGAATTAACATTGTAATGTAATACATAAAGTGCTTATCCTGTCAATATGTGATTATGATGCGTGTCCCATCCATGTCAGAGGTTAAAAGATCATTGAACTAAGCATTCTGTTGTCATCCTTGCTGTAACTTCCACGTGTCATTTTTCTGTGTATTAATGTGTCAGTATATTGCATTGTGAGGCTATGCATATAATTTAAAAAAAACAGCTAGTGATAAGAAGCTCCCTTACTTAGAGAACAGAGAGAAAAGGAGAACTCTGTCCTCTGCAAGCAGTAAGAGCTGCCAAACTAAATGCAACAACAGGTCCTTTAGGTCATAAGTCACTCATGTTTAAGTGTCAACCATCAAGTCTGAGCACCATATAGAGGATTATAGTAAGGATCTTTCATCCTAACCTTATTTTTATATGTTTTGGGAAAGTTAACAGTTTATTTCCATGAAGACCATGACTGCCTTAAGCTATAAAAGACATCAGAACTTCAACAAAAAACATATATACCCTGTCACCACATCACACATTTGTAAACTTTACATGCCCTTCAGTTCTTAAAGATGACATGCATTCATGAGGTGCTGTTTGTAGAGAGCAAGTGAAATACATCACATAAAGGTTTACACCATAACCAGTCTGTAACACCCCTCATCAAAGTTTATTTTTACTTTTCTTTTTAATTAGCTGCCGATGCTACAGCCGCATGTGCGATAGCAGCCTCCCCCCCCATAGAAGTCACTGCCCGCAAAATGGCCACCACCACTTCCTCCAACCCCCAAACCTCACTGAAACATGAAGCAAAGCAGGACACCCAAGACCCACATGAGCGGCCAAAACGAGGGGGCAAAACCATCGCAAGGAGTGAAGAAACTGGCAGCCTCCATGCCAAGCACAAGGCCCCCACCTTTTCCTCCCTTATTTGCAATTGCAAAGGCTCCCCTCCCCACCAACCAGGGGAACAAGCTGCCCCACTGCAAAGCTCCACAATGACCTGCAACAGTACAGCAGTGAAGCAAGAACATGGTGAAATTAGTCCAAGGAACCAGTCAACTCTGGGCAGAAAATGAACAAATCTGCTGCTCCCAAAACACCTGCACCTCAGCAGTTGGCAAGGATGAATCCATCATTGACAACCAAGCCCCGATGTCAAAACTCAGAAACAAACACCCCACAAACAACACGCATCAACAGATTATCCCCCAAACATGCAAATTCTCTGTGATCTTGCACCTCTGAGAGGCAACGAGAACAAGGCCGACCCCAGATGTGCATGCGCCAAGAGCAACTGTTCTGATAACCCACAGAACACCACAAACCATCGTCTGAGAGTCCCCCAAGCACAGCCCTGCCAGTAGAAAACCTAAGCCACCAGCCGGACACCAGCAATGCCCCTCCAAACTGAGACTCTCCCCTCAAACTTATCCCATGGTGCCGAGCCCAACGACACCAAAAAAAAAAAAAAAGAATTAGCGATTGCTTGCCATAAAACTGTAAGCTGTCAAAACAACAACCGGAGAGCATTTACCAGTTTCAGATTCTCCTGCCCACCTTCCCCAACTCACCTAACATCCACTAATATCTATCTAACCCCACATGAAGATGTCCTGGGACAACTTGTTTTTTGCCAAACTTCATTTGTCCTCCTATCTGGGGAGTAACTGTAACAGTTTTAATCTCTGATACAATTTCTGAGTTGTGGTTATGTCCACTGAATCTGCAGTCAAAGTTTCTAACTGATATGAGAACTGCCCTTGTTCTCTCATGTATTTTGCAGTTGATTTGAAGTACTGTTTATTAGTCTTAAGAAACTTGATTCACAATGATAAGCTCCCCTGCATTCTGTCTGAAAGCAGTAATATACCTATCCTTGTCTTTAAGCTGTTTTTATAGCTCACAACCAGCTTACCCTGTTCACCTTCAACATTATCTGTGGTGTTCCATCTCGACAAAAGCAGGCATGCCATAATCAGTTAATAAATCAGGATGAACCTTTTTTTCATGAAGCATCTAGTTTGTTTATCAAAGCTTGTAATTCATCAATTGTAGTTGCAGCATTTACTAGTAGTATGGATGTCAGAATTACATGAACACTGCTGCCTGCATTACACAACACATAATTATGTATGCTTAACACAGCTTTAGCGATAATCTGAGATTTTAGCAGTGTGCTGGAAGAAAACTTTGCTATCACATTGAATACAGTTTTGTATAACTCAATCCATAATTTTAATCACACAACATCACACGATTCAACCATAGAAATATCTACGCTGACTCAACATTTACTGGATGACTTAGTTATGAAATCCATGCTAATAGAAAAATGAATGCTTACATAAGGAAAACTAGTGCAGTGTCTGCAGTGGTTGTCTTTTGTATGGAGTTCACGTCTAGAATATCAATGGTGTCTCTACTGAAAAATGTTTTCTGTAAGGAGTTCCAGTAGTGTCATCGATTTCTTCTGTAGGGAGTACTGTCTCATCTAGAAAACTCTGCTGTGCTGCTGAAAAGTGTGTCACACTTTTGCTGCAGGTACTAATAGACTGGAAAAAAGTGTCACTGTAAACTGCTAACAAAAAATAAAAAATATGATGCAACAATGAAACCTTGAAGTTAAACTGGCTGCTGCACTTGAAACTGTACCTGAAAGGGTTACTCACTACAGCTTGATCACGAATATCCAGAGTAGCTTGGGTTCTGAGAATTATACATTTCTCCCCAAGCAGCAGGCCTGTTTGGGTGATATTGTAAGAAATCAGAGTTCTGTTGCCAAGGATTGCTTAAGAATAGTGTATTGCAGTGAGTAACATTTGATAGCAAATAAATGTCACAGCAGCATAATTAAATGGTATACTACAGCATAATATATTAAATAACTGAAAGCACAAAAATAGTATTAGAGCTACATCTGAACAAGTCTTGTATGAGACTTCAACTGCTTTCCCTCTCCTAAATATACCCAGTAGATTACTTCATTCCAGTGATTTTCCTCTGGAAACCATGTCCATTCCCCTTAACCTTGGTTCTCAGACCTTGTCTTGTTTTGCAATCTTGCAGGTGCCTACCATGGCCTAACTGTCTTATCTATCATTCTATACACATATCTTTCCCTTGAGAAAGGAACATTCTGTAGCATTCACTTGAGATCTATTATTTCTGCACATCTCATGCTTAGCCAGCAAGATTATTTTTTTCCTTTCTAATAAGCTGCCTTTTCCTGAAACTGAATGAATACATGAAAACACAAGTCTGACTCTATATTTTCAGGTCTATTATTCTACCTTAATGTACTACAATGAATACACTAAGAATACCCTCACTCTTAACAGCCATTTCTGCTTGTCTTCACTTAGTATTCAAACTCACTTTCTACCTCTTCTCAACACAAGCAATCCTTGAAATAGGTTTTACTTTTCTGTCTGCCTAGCAAATAGGTGCTCCTCATTGGAACCTTGACTTTATGCATAACAAATATGCTTTCCTTTTGAAGCAGATCATCAGGCAATTTCCTGGCTCTTATTTGGAAAAAGGGTTTCTCTTTGTTCTGACTTCTGCAAGATGAGTAGCTAAGTTATAAGCTTCTGTGGTGTATCAACGCTATCTCATTTTTTTCAAAGGCACATTCTTGAGATTACAACCTTCTTTTATGCCTTAATGGTTTCAGATACTGCCTTTACCTAATCTATTATTCTTCCCTTATTCTTTCTAGAACCTAAAAATAAAGGAGAAATAATTCTTCTTACTCTGGATAGCCATAGACAGCTCAGATACTACTTGTACATAATAAAATCCTTCAGAAAGGTCGAGCAGCTATTGTGTCCTGGGAAGGTAAAATAAAGGACAGCCAGTGTCAAACCAAACAATTTTTAATGGTTGTCCATGCTATTTCTTATGCTTTTCTCACTATAACAAGTCAGATTCTGCATGGGCAGGGCCCTCTTTGCCAGGTCCTTGGCCTCTTCTGTGGCTTTTGGCAAAAGGGTGGACTCTAGAAATTTTTTAGAGCAGCACCTTAGTCCTCTGTTCATACTTTTACAAAGCACAACAGACTGGATTCCTTTTCCAGTTCCAAAACTAGCTTTTCTAGGACCATTTTCTAAGGGCTCCCGGATTAATAAATATCTTTCTCTGGCCTTTTTTCTACGCTATGGCAGGCTACCAAAATATCTTAGTCTACTGCAGCAGTGATCAAACATTAAACATAGTACATTTATGCAAGTAAACTTACCATAACAGTAGATGTTCTAATTGATCACAGTTGCAGAAGCTATCCTCTCCTGTCAATAAATTTATATTACCTTATCTGTTATTGCCAGGATGTGGAAGTAATGACTATTTGTATTATGTTTTACTTATGTTTACATATTTTATTATTTTTCCTAGTATTTATCCTTCAGAGCTTTAGCCTCCTTTCCTGAGGCAAGAAACCTTTATATTTTTATTGGTTATGTAACTGCCTTTTTATACTGAGCTCTGCTTCAGCTCCTGGCTGTTAGAGTACATGGAAGCTGGCTTGTTTCTTTTAAGGTTGTGCACTGATCTGTACAAACAATTTCTGTAGACTGAAGATCACTTTCTTAGACATTGAACTCTAGTAGCAATGCCAGGGCAATCACAAGCAGGGATTTCAAATTAGCATTGTGATTACTCTATCTTTAGATTCTTACAGAGAATGAAGTGAAATTAATTTAGTTAGAATACTTTTTTTCAAGATACAAAGTTTTTATAACAACTCCATGCTATTGGAGCAGTGGTCTTTCCTGGGTTCTTGAGTGTGTGTGCAGGGGTGGGGTACAAAGGAACACATTAGAAGCAAAAACAGTAAATACTGTAGCAGTAACACATAACACTCATGCTCTATATTGCACCAAGAATTTTTACTGGAGTTACTTTTCAGATCAGAATAATTCTTGCAACAGTTAACATATGAATTGTATAGGACTCATCAGTAACTTAATGTGATCAGTAGGACTCCATATTTTACATTTTAAAAGATTATTATCCTCTTGTAAAACACAAAAGGAGTTTGCCTGAAATGTCTCAGCTTCAACGTCTGAAATAATTTTAGAACATGGTAAGGGATTATTTGGAAGTAGTGTATATTACATAATGACTTTCGATATTGTAATGCACAGAATAAAGCTCATTTAGATGTTTATGTGGCAATTAATTTTACACAGAAATTAAATGTAATTTTTTGCATATTTATGGATATATGTAAAGTCTGTGTATGGAATTACAAAATGCAGTAGAAATCATCATCCATGTGAAATGCAGTACAAGGGTCCTTAAATTTGAAAAACTGATTATACTCAATCTTTCCTAAATTATTACCAAACTTACTGTTGGACTCTTTGAAGAAATTGCTTTACTCTCACTCTCTACTATTCTCATTCTATTAATGGCATGTCTGTTTTGGGAAAATCACAGTAGGGGGGATGTGATGACTACTGTGACTTTGTTAACCTTTTTCACTGGGAATAGGTTTTGAAGTCACTCCAGTTTTCCTAAACACATTTTATTTTCCTATGTTTTAAAACCAAATATTTTTTCTTCAACAATTTTATTGATTATTAAAGTAAGTTAAATCATTTGCAAATATCAAAAGTTCCATATGGAATAAATTGAGCAACAAGACTAACTATATACAATATATACATAAATGCTTACCATTAATAAAAAACTTAGTTATCAACATATATTACAATCAATCCAAAATGAAGGCGGTAGATATGCCACAACTATCGAAGCAAACCAGGTAGACAAAGGTAGAGAAATAATCCTTTATTCAAACGAAGTAAGTGCTTTCACGTTACAAAGAACGCTTCATCAGACTTAAACATAGTACAGGAAGCTCATTGCATTTAAATATATAAGAAGCACCAATAGCACACCTTATCCATGTCACATGTGTTCCACATAAAATCACATCATTCACTTTACAGGGTATAGGGAAATATATATATATATATATATATATATATATATATATATATATATATATATATATATATATATATAAGTATATGTCAACTCACATTAAATATATACATGAATTGTAGACAGCTATTAATAAAACTATTATGTATGTAATAGAAAAATATATATAAAAATACATATAAAAACACATATAAAAACATATATAAAAGCTTACTATACCTACAAATCTAGTTTAATGTACAAACGGTCTATCTATTAAAAAAGGTTTCAAAGATAACTTATCATTGAGGCCATGCCCCTTATCTGCAGCTAGCTTTATTATCCACCTAGCCTCCGTTCTCTCTGTTTTATTTCTAATATTGCCTAACCTCTCTGTCTCTAATAACTGTCCTATAGCCATGAATCTAAATACATGTGTAGTGTCATTTTGCAGAGTATGCTTAGCTAGGGCATTTCCTTCATTCTCTCTATGGATAGCATAAAGATGCTCCCTAATTCTTTCCCTCAACGTCCTATTGGTCTTACCTACATAGAAACATTGACACTTTTTACAGGTAGCTAAGTAAATCACATTCCTCGATTTGCAGTCTGCATACTCATTGAACTCATATTTGACCCCAGTGTCAGGATGTATAAAGACATTGGGATTCATTATGTAACCACATTGATTGCAAGTGCGACAGGCATAAGTACCCTTCCTCTGTGAAGTAACCCTATTAACAGGTACCTTTTCATAATAAACATCCGTTTAAGTGACTTAGTATTTTTGTAACTAAAGGCCGGTCTCTCACCTACTAAATCCTTAATACTATCATCCAACTGCAGGATGTTCCAATGCCTTTTAATAATATCGACAATGGAAGTATTATTATTAGTAAAGGGAATAACTACCCTTCTCCTGTCTCCTTTTTTCACAACAGGTTGCTTGTGGGTATTTCCATTTTGCTTAATATATGGTAGCCCTAATTGCTCACGTCCTATATCATCCTTTAAGAGAAAATCATGAGTGCGATAACCTCTATCCACAAAATCACGTCTACAGCTACAACTGCTTCTGTAAAAGCTTGATCATCACTAGTTATATGTGAATAACGTTTTAACTGATTCTTGACAATATTCTTATGCACATGTGGCAGGTGCATACTACTTCTATGCAGGATAGCATTTCTCCTACATGGCTTCTTAAACACTTTAGTCTCAAAAGCACCATTGCATTTACTCAATGTAACATCTAGGAAGTCTATTTTATCCTGTGAAACTGTACTAGTTAAAGTAAGGAAAGTAGTAGTTCCATTTATATAATTAACAAAATCATCTAAACTTTCTAGACCACCTCCCCAAAACAAAAAAACGTCATCAACAAAACGTTTATAGCATTTAATATATTTAGAGAAAATCAGATGTTCCAACACATATGCACTTTCCCAATAAGCTAACACTAGATTGGCATAAGAGTTGGCACACGAAGTGCCCATGGCTACACCTCTAGTCTGAAGGTAGTAGTCACTACCAAAGGTAAACACATTGTAGTTAAGAACCAATTCTAATAGCATCGTAATCCTTATAACCTGACTATTATTTAGCCCTTTATTAAATAAATACAACCTTAAATATTCAAGACCTACTTCATTAGGGATGCAGGTAAAAAGAGACACTACATCCAGTGTTACCATGTAATCTAACTCTCCTATAGTTTTATCTATATTTAAGGGTGCTAAGATTTCTAAAAATTGTTTAGTGTCACGTAATACAGATTCCGTAGAGTCTACTATAGGTCTTAATTTCTTCTCTAAATAGATCGACATAGTCTCTGTCAACCAGCCTCTGCCCGATAATATGGGTCTAAGGGGAGGATCAACCATGGTCTTGTGTATCTTAGGAAGACCTCTTATGGTTGGTATCACAGGTTTCTCAATTAAAAAATACTTATACAAATCATTATCTATAATGCCACACATTAACATATCATACAAGTCTGCATGCACTGTTCTAATTATTTTATCTAAATCTAACCTAGTTAACTTCTTATAAGTAGTTTCATCTGAAAGCATCTCTAACATGGCATTATTGTAAAAGCTGGTATCAAGTAATACAGTAGCTCCCCCTTTATCAGCTGGTCTTATTACTACATCTGTATTATTCTGTAAATCCTGTAACGCCAATTTTTCACTTTTGGAAACATTATAAAAATCAGGTTTAACTACATTCCCCTCAAAAAGTTTTAAAAAGTCATTACTACAAGCTTTCTCAAAACTATCAAGTAGGGGATGTAGAATAGGGGTATATATAGATGTTTTTTTAAACAACATAGTGTCTGCATTAACCATATCATTCTTACCAAATTGTAAACCAAGTGCAACATTTCTAGTAAAACATTTATTGTCCACTACAAGGTTACTTACATCAACTCCTTGTGAGGGAATAAAAGACAAACCTCTATTAAGTATTTTCCTCTCACTGTCCGATATTACATGTGCAGACAAATTCACAATCAAGTCCTGACTACAGGTTTCAGAGTTTTCTTCTGAAACTCGAACTGCCCTCCTGACATTTTCCTCTTCCTGGTTCCTTGTTGAGGAGTCCAATTCTGTCTTTGATCCGGACGAAAAGGGAGAGGGAAGCAAAGTGATGTAATGTCATTATCCCCATTATACGAACTTCCACTTGTTTGTGCTGTTGTCTTTCTTCGTACTACTTGTTCCGACTGAGAGACTGAAGCAACTGAAGGTAATTCACCTGTAGAAGGGGACTGCACATTCGAGCGTGGTTCCACGCTCAGCATCTCAGCAGGAAGAGAAGACGACAACGCGGAAGTGGTAGGAGCAGATAGATCCATACACGCGACTAAAGGTATTGAAGCACTAGCGCGTGTTGCTTAATAAGGTGTCCTGGTGGATTCCCTCGGCCAGGAGAAGACGTTCCCCCTCGAGAAATCCAGACAGTCTCTCTCTAGCTTCTTTCTCTTCACCAAAAGGAACTTATTGTCTAGCGCTAGCAAGGTAGTTTCAATGTCTGAGTAAAAATCCATTCTTTGTACATCGGAGAGAATAGTAGTTAACCTTTTCTCTAATGTAAGAGCTTCTACTTGAAGCTCACTTTCTATAGCAGTATACTGTTCAATTAATAGGTTCATATATGCATAACTAGTATCAAGGTTCAACTGTTGCCATTTGGATAGCAATTCAGGGTATGCTGAACCAAAGGTGGGCATTTTCAATAAACGGAGACCTCTGGGAACAACTTTAAACTTAATGCATGCCTCCATATGCCTTTTCTGCCATTGAGTATTTTTGATTTTGCTCAAAACATCTTCTAATTTCCTCATTAACTGCAAAGTATCTACTTGCCATTCAGTACCCTTGTGTATAAGAGCTGCTTTAGCTAGCTCGGCATAAGATAATTTCAATAGAGGATTCATAGCCACTGAAAGTATATTAGTTAGACCCAATGGTCTGGATTCCAATAGTCCATTAGATACATTACTGGTTCCTTCTGTCATGTCCCTGATATGAACAAAATAGCAAATCCACAAAAGAAGATCAAATACAGGGTAAGGTATCACCTCAAAAAGCAAAAAACAATCCAAAATGAAGGAGGTAGATACGCCACAACTATCGAAGCAAACCAGGTAGACAAAGGTAGAGAAATAATCCTTTATTCAAACGAAGTAAGCGCTTTCACGTTACAAAGAACGCTTCATCAGACTTTAACATAGTACAGGAAGCTCATTGCTTTTAAATATATAAGAAGCACCAATAGCACACCTTATCCATGTCACATGTGTTCCACATAAAATCACATCATTCACTTTACAGGGTATAGGGAAATAAATATATATATATATATATATATAGATATATATATATATATATATATATATATATATATATATATATATATATATATAAGTATATGTAAACTCACATTAAATATATATATGAATTGTAGACAGCTATTAATAAAACTATTATGTATGTAATAGAAAAATATATATAAAAATACATATAAAACACATATAAAACAAATATAAAAGCTTACTATACCTACAAATCTAGTTTTTAATCTTTTAATCAAAACTAGATTTGTAGGTATAGTAAGCTTTTATATATGTTTTTATATGTATTTATATATATTTTCTATTACATACATAATAGTTTTTAATAGCTGTCTATTCATGTATATATTAATGTGATTTATATATATATATATATATATATATATATATATATATATATATATATATTTATTTCCTATACCCTGTAAAGTGAATGATGTGTTAACACATGTGACATGGATAATGTGTGCTATTGGTGCTTCTTATATATTTAAATGCAATGAGCTTCCTGTACTTAAAGTCTGATTGAAAGTTTCAGCGGTTACTGACAAGTAAATCGATATTGTCTACCTTTGTCTACCTGATCTTTTTTTGTGGATATATTACAATCAACTGTAATTACTGTTTCAAATTAGTCATCTGGTTGATATTTTGTTCTGTCAGTTGTTGAATATTGGCCCATAAGTTGGAGACAACCATTAAAGAATACCTCAGTTTTTTAATTTCAAATTCTTTAGAAGATACAGTTTTAAGTAAAGCGATGAAATCTTTGAAATGCATAGAGATTCAAGATGTCCAATTTCTCATGATGGTCTTTGTAGCTACTGCTAGGATAGCCCATAAAATATAGTATTGGTCTTTCTTGAAGAAACTTGGAATTGTAGAATAGAAAGAATTAAATCTCTGGAGTATAAAAATGTGTATGTACATAAGACAAAGAAAAGTATTACTTTTATTCCAATATAAAGATAAACTTGAGCAGTCACATATAATGTGCTTTCAATCAGCATTGCAGTTCTCAGTACACCTCCAACAACCTATATTACTAAGTATATTCGTTTTTGTGACTGAGGTGTAATAAAAAATCGATGAAAAGATTTCCAAGTAAACTTTTTCCAAGAATAAACTACACAACTATACATGTACAGCATACTGATTTTAACATTAGTAACTTGTCATTGTAAGAAAGACCATTACCTTTTTCCTTGTAGTAAGTATTTACAAAGATTTGCATTTCATTTTTGTTTATACTATATTAGAATGTCATATAAATCAGATAAATAGAAGAATAATATTTATTTTTGAATATAGTAAGATAAATGTAATTAATTAAACTAAGAATATTGGTATAACTTAAATCTGAACATTTTTTAAATTATCAAAAGTAAAAAATCTTAAAGTTTGAATTGAAATCCATTCATTTTGTCATATATTAAAGTCTGAATATGCAATTAATATGCAAAACTGATTTTAGAGATCAAATATTAAAAGTGTTAAACTACCCAATAAATTTTTTTTACTCCATTTGACTTCATAGTTTTAATGTATTAAAATTAATTAGTAGATATTTGGAGATTTGAAAAGGAATTAACAAATTAAATCAATATTTTATATCTGCATTAGATAAAATAAATTGCCTTGAATGTCTCTATATGAAATTAACATATGATGGGATCATAGTTAAATAAATGTTAAACTACATATAATTACAAAAGACGTACCATATATTATGTTCCTCTGAAATGCCTCAACAGCACAAAAGTTTCATTTTCTTTAAATCAAATAATGATTGGTGTCATTCTTTCCAGTTATATTGATTTTTTATCAAAGCAGTGTACAAGAACCTTCAAGGACATAGCTTTAGCAGAAGTTTCCAAATTTGGAAATGTTATACCTCCCTTATCCCGATTTTTAATGTGATGCTTATAAGTGATTTGTGTTTTTTTGATGACCACAAAAAATTTAGTTAAGTACTGTTATAGATTTAATTGAGTTTTAGAAGGTGATAAAATAGTGGTATTGATAATAATATCATATTAATAATTTGGAGTTTCTCTTCAAAATTTTATATCTGACTGTTTCAGGTCTGTATTATTTGATTTATTTCTAACATATTGTCAACATTTCTATTTCAATAAATTACCAAGATTTATTTAAAGTAATACCAAGATATTTTAATTCCTCAGATTATTTATAAAACACATTTTCCATGAGTTTATAAGAAGATGGATTTTTATTAAATAATACTGTGACACCCCTTCACTGGCCCAGTAATCAAGGGCCCTCAAACCTCACCACTGGCAACAGCTAGGGGGTGTACACACAGGGAGGTTGAAAAGTACACACCCAGTAAGTGCACTTTCCCTTAAGAGCACACAGAGACCGCAATCAGTCTGGGGCTGGTTTCTCCTTCTTTCTCTAGATCCTCAATAACACTCCCCACAGGCACAGCTATATGATTGAGATCTCAGCTGAGTGGCCCAGACAAAACATCCATCACCCTCTCTGTCCAATCAATGCTTTGTGTTCCTGCCACAGGTAGCTGACACACATGGACTCTTTGAGGTTTGATTTATATACAAACACACACACACACACACACACACACACACACACACACACACACACACACACACACACACACACACACACACACACACACACACACACACTCCTGGGAAAGGCTGTCACAGGTTTACTAGCTATGCCCCTTCTGTCCAGACTGTAAGGCAATTTCCACTGCCACCAACCGCTCTTATCAGCTACTTTTAAAGCCCTTATCAAGGGGTGTCCAATCCTACTGTGCAATGTTACTATTAATCCAAATAGTAGCCTGACCAAGAGCAAGGCTATTTAGGAGTGGCCTGTACAGTATCACCAAATAGATATGCAAGTACTCTAAGAGCATAAATTTGTCTCGCAAATATCAGATGCAAATATAGGTTTAAATATATTTAATGATAAATAATAAAAGAACAAGGCAATACTCAATAAATCAACACAGTAACTTCAGAGTTCAAAATCACAGGAAATATTTTAAAACAACATTGCAGGACAGCCTCAGATAAATGCAGAAAACATCTAAACTGATCTTTGCTATAGTCCTATATATATTTCTAAAAGAGATACTATGCCCTAAATCTTACTTACAACCAGGCAAGTGCAGATGGTGATGATGAGTGGATGTTCTTGCTAGGTCAAAGACAAAATTAAAAATGCACAGTCTCTCTCTGAGAAAGTTCTTAAATTAATATCAAATATTACTGCTGGGTTTCCTTGGATGACATCACTTTTTGTCACCTGACTTAAGTTCCCAAGCTAAACAGAAACTAACAGAATTTAACATCTCTGTGTAAGAAGTACATACCTCTCAGCTCATTGCAGCTGCTAGGGACTCATAAAGCAATAACATGCCTCCACATCTCAAATCTAGTAATTATTTCTTTTTCAAGACAATACAAAAACTTCTCGCTCTAGATATTGCATCTGCTACTGAACTGAAACTGAGAGATAACATCTTTTGTTTATGGCCAAGCTATAAAGTAACCTAACCTCAACTATTCTTAAGTTTTGCAGGTTAATCTTCTATGTTCCAGCAGGGTACACTGTGGATACATGTTAGCTCAGTACATAACATACAGTTCTGCATAAATCATATCAGTATTCACAAATGACATAAAATTATTTACAAAATCCCAGATAGCTGGGCTGGCAATATTTCCTTATATCACAAATATTTATTATGATTAAAATTAATACAATAAAAATTTCCAAAGAATTTAATAATTTTAATTAGTTCAAGAGCTATACTTAAATCAGTGATAGACAGCAGCATATCATCAGAAAATAGCATGAACTTTGAATAATAACTGTTTGATGAACAAAAAGCTTTAATTTTGTAATCTTATAATGATGGCTACACATTTGATTCCTAAATCAAATACAAAAGGGGAGAGAGGGCAATCTTTTTCTGTACTCATTTTATATCAAATGACTCAGAATGATGTGAGCCTAATTTAACATAAGCCTTATTATCTTGGTAAATATTTCTAATTACATTCAGAATGTTAAGAGAAGCCCAACACTTCCAATGACTTAAACAAAAAGATCCAATTGCTTGTGTCAAAAGCTTTTCCTATGGTAATTCCTCATTTTTTATTGACCAAATCAATGATTGCTATGATTCTTTTAATACTGTCCTGTGTATGCCTTTTTGCAGTAAAAACTGTCTGGTCTTTTTTAAACAGTCCAGGAATGAGACATGTCAATCTCATAATCCACATTTAATAAAGATAATGGTCTATATGCAGAGCAAAGGAAGAGTCATTATTATTTTTGGGCATAGTAGAGTTATTAGAGAGTAGTTTCAAGAAGGATGCATTACAGAGTTTGATTGAATTATATTTAAAATAATAAGAAACAAGCTTAAAATGTTTGGTAGAAATGGCATCTATAATTCTGAATTTATACCATTTATCTCACTTGCTTTATTTGATTTCAGTGATTTAATTTTTTTTATTATTTTAATTACTTATCTTTTAAAATATCATTACCCTCAGTATCTGATAGTTTGGGAATATCCAGGAAACATAAATCTTTAAAATCTTGTATGCAGGATTACTTAAAAGATTTAGATTTCTATAGTAAGATCTAAATTCAGAAATAATTTCTTCAGTGTCTGATTTAGATTTATTATCTTTAACACTTATATTGTTAGTAATATGTGATTTTCTAGTGTTAATTTTAAATCTTCATATAGTGGTATGCTTACCTCTGGGAGTCACATCATAAACAGAGCTTTTTAATTTTTTCTAGCAGTATTGAAGCTTTATGTATAAGAATATTCATATAGTGATTATCAAGATATGTTTTTTGAGAAAATTACGACTTATTTACTTTTTGGAATTCTTTCTTAAGTTTCTGAATTTCATCTTGAATATTAGTTAACTTTTGGTCCCTTCAGCTTTATTTCTTTCTATACCATGATATAATTATACCAAATAAATAAACGTTACAAGAGTCTCAAACCATTAGTAAACTTGTTTACTCTTTTAAATTGGTATCCCAAAAATATTGATTTCATTTGTAAGCCAGTGGTTAAAGTCAAAAGTTCAGTAATACATGCAGGATTTCTAGAAGTACAAGCAAGTTTTTTTTTTATAATTAGTTTTCAGTTTTATAATGGGGGCATTGTGGATTGAAATTGGATATAGAATTATTTTATAGGATACAATTCTTGAACTTTGCTCTTAAGAAGAAAAACTTTTATCAATCCTAGAATTCATGCCAAAAATACAAGAGTAATGTATGAAATTTAATGAATTTGTGTCTCTCAATGAAATGGTGTCAATCATATTTAAATTCCCTATCTGTTTTTTAAATTATTTTGCAGAATCAGAAATTCTAGGATCCCTTAAAGCACTGTTTTCAGATTTCTCGATAATGCAATTACAATTTTCTCCTATGATTAGATTTATCTTCATATTGTCTGGAAAATTATTTAAATGATGCTTTGCTTTCATAGCTCCCGTCCATGTACACCAGTATAAATTAACAAGAGTCCATACTCCAGCATTATATTCAATTACTGTCACAGTAAGAAAATCATATTGGCTTCTTTTCTGAACAGTATTATTGACAAAATTACATTTCCCCCCAAATAATTAAAGTTCCTCTTCTTTTGCTTCTGTAGGAAGACTGAGCTAGGATTTCATAATTTGGAAATTTAAATTGGTCTTTAATCTTCTGTTCTTATATGGGTTTCTTGAAGAAATTGCACTGATACTTTCTTAACAGATACATATTTAATACAACTTGATAAGTTCATATTTACAAGGCTAACAACCACATGGGCCTTTTCAAGCCTAGGCAGGGATCCCAAATCTCATCTCTTGTAATTATGCAGACCAGTAACATTTAAAGACAGAGATTTCACATTCATCACATTCATACTATATATTATTTAAAAAATGTTATAAATTGATGAATATTTGCATATTCTATTGTATTAAATACATTTCTCCTAAAAATATCAAAAAGTCCCTTGTTATCAAATACTAAATAGCTTGGTGACAAATATTTTTAATTTTAAAACCTGTAATGGTATGCATATTATTCTTTTCCTAAAAATATATAAAAATAAAATAAATGTTAAAAACATTAGCCAATGAAAAAGAAACAAACTGTTCACTGAAACCTCTAAGGTTCCTAGCTTAAGCAGAAATACCTGATTAAACTACAAATACTAAATTATCCTAATAAGTACTTCCACTGTGGTGCAGCGGTAGTGTTGTTGCCTTACAGCAAGAGGTTCTCCCATTCGATTCTCGGTTGGAGTACATGGAGTGCCTTCTGTGTGGAGTCTGCATGTCTTCCCCACGGTTGGGTGGGCGTTCGAAAGACATGCATAAATGGGCATGCCTTCGTTGAAGGTTGAACGTCGAGCTGGCACCTCAGCGTTCATTAAAATCTACTGCCAATCATTAGCAGACCGGAGTTCCGCTGTGGTGACCCCTAACCGGGAAAAGCCGAAAGACAACAACAACTAAATTGTCCTAATAATAGTGTAACTAATAAAGATACCAGATTCCTTTTAGAGTGAAGATTTGTAGTTGAAAAATTTGGTAAAAAGTAAGTTATGATCTGGATTCCATCCAAATTTACATTTAAAATGCTTACTATCCATATTCCAAATATAAAAGCTCTTAAATAAAACTCAAAATGGAAGTTATGAATATAAAGAGAATAATAAGTAAAAGGATTGTACTTAGGGTTCATATAAACATTAAGAAATGATTACAGTTATATAAATATGTACATATATGCACACTATTAAATAAATAAAAATGTTATCAGAACAAGTTAATATATAACAAAATTATATTCTATGTATTTATATTCATCTTATAACACAAACTAAATCACTATATATCCTAAACTTCCATTTTTTTCTTTCTTTCTTTTCTTTTCTTTTCTATCATTATTCCCTATTCACTCTTTTAACTACAACCTTAATTCCAAAAAAAGAAAATAGCTTCAAACAAAAACATAACTATAATATTTGTACCATTTTTAACATTTAACACTTTGTATATATTGAGATAGAGTTTTGAAATTACAAAGTCAAGTTGATACTCATATTACCAAGTTAAACTACTATATATACTATTTGTTTAATAAAAATAAATAAAAGTATAAACTGAAAAATATATTTAGTATGTTATAACAGTTTCTTTCAGAGAATATCAACAAACAAATTGATTTCTATATATTAAATACTAAATGAAACCATAGATAAATCATTTAAACACATGGCTTCTAACTAAAGTTGAGCTTTGACTTACTATATGACTTAATAAATTAATGTTCTCAGTTCTGGCCTCATCTCTCACTGTTCAGAGACTAGAAGACTAACTAGCAATGAGCAATTTGTCCCCTTTTTAACATTGTTTCATTACAAAAGAAATAGTTGGTCACAAAAAATCCACTAGTCAAGAAATTGTCTTAAGTTTGAATTGTTCTGATAAAGTCTCTATTCTATTTCTAGTAGATGCCTTGAATAGCAACCAGACCAATCAGGTATGTTAATCACAGATGCTCAATCTCCAACTGGAAAGAGTCAGGACTGAATGCACTCTGCTCCTACTCTCACAAGGATCAGAATATAAGCACAGATTCTAAGCTGTCACCTGTAAAGCAGTTATTAAGTGTTTTGGTGATCAGTAGTCTGCAGGAAATAATGTAACTGCACTTCTTCTCTTACCAGGAATTTTGGGGATTTTTGCTTTTCACGGACCTCTGGATTGGGTGACCACATTAAATGTTTATTATATTTCTTTATCTTGGAGTGCTCACCATGATTTGTTTGGTTTGAATACAGTTTTGTGGCCGTTTGTACTTGCTGTACTTGAGGAGCTTTGAGTCACCCCAATAAAGCTCCCCACTGGTACAGCTGTAGGGTTAGGCCCTTGACTGAGTGTCTAAGCCAAGTGCTTCAGCATCTCTCTGTGAACCCAGTGCTTTGTGTCCCTGCCTCAAGTAGCTAACAGACACATGCTGTGAGATTATCTTTTCCATGCACAAACACATGTGGGAAGGGCTAGCACAGATTTACCTGCTGTACCTCCTTCTGCCCAGGGTATAAGGTAGTTATCACTGCCACCAGACACTCCACAATCAGCTACTCCAAGGCCCTTAACAAAGGGTGTCCAACTGTACTGTGTAATATTAATACTAACATAAATGGTAGTAGATGACTAAGACAACAGGTCCTTCAGGAGTGACCCACCCAGTATCATCAAATAAATGTAAGCACTCTCAAAGGTTAAATACTTTCTACAAGGACCAGGCACAATAAAGGTTTTAAATATATTTAATAATACATAATAAAAACATGAAAATACTGAGTGTATATTTACATTAAACCACAGAGTTCAATTCACAGGAAATGTTGAAAATAATATTGATGGACAGACTCAGACAAATAATGAAAAACAATATCTAAACTATCTCAACTAATATCTAAACTAATATTCACTATATTTCTGACTGAATTTAAGAGAATTACTATTCACTGTCTACTTAATAGAGCAAGGCAGATATTGTGGTGAATGGTCCTTCGTATTGTCAAGCCCAAGACAGAATACTAAGTACTGAGAGAACACACTCTGTAATATCTAGAACATGATTTCTGAGATTGCTAGCAGAATTACCTCATCTGCTCACCTGACTCTAGGTTCTCAAAGTATCACCCTTTGAAGCTGAGATGGGAATTTAGCATAGGCAGCTACAATACACATCTAAATGTTTATGGCAATGCCTGGGGCTTCCCCTCTTTTTACTGGGCTAAGGAATAAAGGCTTCTTCTAGACCTACTGTCTCTGGTCCTATTTAGCACAGTGGGGTGCAGTATTTATGGCTTAACAACTAATTTAATTTGAAGGATTTTCCAAAACTAACTGGACTGAGGTTAACTGCTTCTCTCCCAGTGTCATTTGCTAATATATATATATATATATATATATATATATATATATATATATATATATATATATATATATATATATATATATATATATATATACAAGCAGTCTCACATGTATATTCCTCTGTCCAGCAGGACCCACTGTTGATACATTTTTAACACTAGCAGCTTTACAAATACATTTTGATATTCAAATGTCATTCATTTCTAATACATTTATAACATAAGCATCTGTAAAACTCAGTTTGATATTCAAATGCCATACATTTCTAATGCATTGGTAACATAAGCACTTTACATAAATCAGTTTGATATTCAAAGGACATATCATTCTTTACAGAACTCCAGCTAGCTATGCTGGCATTAGCCCATATCATCATATACTCCTCCCCTTGAAGAATCAAACTAGTTTTTCAAGTGACTCTTAAGAAATGTGGCTTGACAGAAATAAGCTTATCTGGGAATACCATGTTACTCCATTCCCTGTCTTGCGAGCCCATCTGCATTGGCACCGCTGACCCCACAATTGTGTTGTACTGTCATGTCATATGCCTGCAATCCTAACCTCCACCTTAATAACTTGGCAGTTTGTTGGTTGGTTCTATGCAGCCATTTAAGAGATTGTGGTCTGTGAGTTTCCTTCCATACAGATAAGGCTGAAGTTTCTGCAGCGCCCATACTATGGGTAGAGATTCCTTGTCTACAGGTGCACAACATTCCTCCCTGGTTGGAATCTATCACTGAAATATACCACTGGGTGCTCTTCTCCCTCTAAGAAAGCCTGGCTAAGTACAGCCCTCATCCCACAGTTTGAAGCATCCACCTGCACAACAAATTATTTGCTGTAATCTGGACTGGCTAACACAGGTGGTACTCCCAAAGCTCCTTTAAGGTTCGGGAATGCATGCTTACATACTGGGGTCCACATTACCTTATCTGGCATGTTTTCCTTATCAGGTCTGTGAGGTGAGCAGCTATTGTACTATAAGAATGCTCTCATCTGCTTTTTGGTAACAGGGGCAGATCAAGCCTGAATGGCTTCCACTTTGGCAGGTTCTTGTCTGATCTTACCACTCCACACTCTATGTCACAGATAGGAGACCTCTGCCATACCCACCTGACATTGGGCGTAATAGTCAACCTTGTCCTTTGTAGTCTGCCCAGCACTTCCCTGATATGCTGAAGGTGCTGTTGTCAGGAATGTCTGTAGATGGCAATATCATCCTGGTATGCAAGAGCATAATCTCCTTCTCCTCTTAAGATAAGATCGACCAGTCTCTAGAAAGTCACTGGTGCTTTTTTCATCCCAATGGGCATCTTTGTGAACTCATACAGGCTGAAAGGGGTCACAAAGGCTGACCTCTTCCTAGCATTTGGAGTCAAGGGCACCTGCCAGACTTGGCTAGATCAGTAGTGGTCTAATACTTAGCCCCATCCAGCTTCTCTAAGGCTACATCTGTCCTAGACATGGGATGACCATGTGACTGTTTGCGACTATTTAGTTTCCTGTAGTCCACACAAGCACTGGTGCTGTCATCCTTCTTTGGTACCAGCACCATTGGGGAGGCCCAGGGTCTGCTGGACTCCTGGATTACTACAGGTTTCAACTTCCTCTGTATCCTTTCCCTCAGAGTCTGTCTGACTCCCTCAGGCACCCTGTAAGGGGCCAGCTTGATAGTTTTTTGGGGGCCCTGTATCAACATGGTTCTGCACCAGGTAGGTACACCCTGGTTGCCCAATGAACATATCCCCAGACTCCTGTAACACTGTTTGGATTTCTAGAATTTGGGTAGGGGATAGCTGATGGGACATTGCTACCCCTTTCACTGAGGTGTAAGTCTGACCCTCACTGACCAGTTCAGTCACCAGATCCCCCTCAGACTGCTGCTACCATCCACTGCAAATACTCAGCACAAGGGCCTCCCTATCATGGTAAGGCTTTCTCAGGTTAACATTGTACAATTTGTGCCCCTGCCTCATGCCTAGCAGTTCTAATATGTAGTTAATATCACTGACCTTCTTTACCACTTTGAAGGGCTCCTCTCAAGCTACCTGCAGCTTATTGTGTCTGACAGGAATGAGCACCATCCCCTGCTATCCCACAGTATACCCTCTGGTTTGAGCATTTCTGCCATACCAGACCTTTTTCTGCTTTTGAGCTCCTGCCCGGTTCTCATGGGCCAAGCCTCTGAGCTCCCTAAGCCCCATCCTGAGGTTTAGGGCATACACAACAACAGCCTCCTTGTGGGATTCACACTCACCTTTCCACACATTATGAATCAAATCTAAAGGCCCCCTCACCCTGTACCCATATAGCAACTCAAAGGGTGAAAACCTGTGGATTCCTTAGGCACCTGCCTGAATGCAAACAACAGATGGGGCAAATATTGTTCCACTCTCTCTTAAATTGGTCTGCAAATGACTATAGCATGATCTTTAGTGTAGAGTTTAACTTCTCCACAAGACCATTATTCTGGGGGTGGTAGGAGGTGGCTTTTAGTTTCTTCATCCACAGCACTCCCACAGACAAGCCAGCAGGTCTGAGATGAAATTGGCACCTCTGTCAGTCAGTATTTCATTTGGGAAACCTACCCTGCTTAAAATCACTAGCAAAGCTTTTGCCACTTTTTTCTACCTTGACGGAGGACAGAGCCCCCACCTCAGGGTACTTGGTAGCATTATCTACTATCACTAGGATATATGTCTTCCCTGTGGAACTTAGGATAATCAAGAGGACCCTCAATATTAATAGCTACCCTCTGAAATGGCTCCTCAATCACAGGCAAAGGCATCAAATGAGCTTAGACCTTGCTCTTGTCTTGACTACATTTTTGGCACTGCTCACAGGTCCTGCAGTACCCTAATACATCCCTGGAAATCTCAGGCCAATAAATGTTTTGCACAATATGACTCTTGGTACACTTTATGTCCATATGACTTGGAAAGGGAATGTCATGGGCTATGGCTAGAAGTGCCAGACTGTAGGCTCTGGGCACTAGCAACTGCTGTATTACTTCACCTTCTAGCCCTCTCTCAGGGGTCCACTGTCAATACAGTAACCCTTTGTTCCAGTATACAGACTCCCCTTTTCCTTGAGAATCAGGTGCCTCCCTACCTACCTCCATCAAGCCTTGTAATGTAGGGTCTGAGAGCTGAGCCTGTCTCATCTTTATCTTTGTGATTTTTCCTGTCTCCCTTTCTACAGGAAGTCTGGTATCCTCTGACAGTGATGCCTCACTGTCTGTCTGGGTACTACCACTCACCTCTGCCTTTGCAGTCACTCTGTCTAAGGGAACATCAGTACCTACCAGGCACTGGGGCTCATCTTTAGGCTCACTGCTACAGGGTAGCTCCCTCCCTAAATTAGCCACATCACCAGTCCTGACTTCAGTGCTGCAGTTTGTCTGACTCTTCTGCAGGACACCAGACTCACATGCCTGTCTCCAAGCCTGACTGTGTGTCACTGGATTTACACAAATTACTGAATTATCAGAATAATTCCCTGTCAAGACATCTGCAAGTATATATTCAAACACGCCTACTTGCCTGCTCCCTTTTCCACCCTCCCAATACAGATGAACCCTGGCCAAAGGCATTTAGAATGGGATCCCTCCTAAAGGTTTGACTGGAGTGGCCTGCCCAAGCAATACTGGCATTTTTAACCACTGCAGGCTTCACAATGGTTATATCAAAGGCTGTGTTTTTCTTTGCAGTGGCTTGTTTTTCATCCACCATGACATGATACAAACTCTGGTGGTAGGTTGGTACCCCAGTTGTCTCCAGAAACTTACCACTGGCATTCTGTTATTCCCACTTGCTTACTCCCCCACCTTTTGTTCTCCACCTTGCCTCTGTGGACATATGTGTGCTACATGGCCCCACCGGTTACATTTAAAACATCTGAATCTGGCCATATACCTGAACAAGTGGCTTCTCCTGTTACTGGTGAACTTTGTTGAGGTGGTTTAGGCTGCCGCCCATGGGTTCCCTTATATCTATGTGCAGCACTGAGCATCACCTTCCTATGCAGTGATGCCCTGCTTGCTAAGTAGAGACACCCTTTCTTTCCCAGCTCATCTGCATTCCCTGTCTGCCAACCAGATTCTGATGTCATCAAGCAAAGTGCTAAGAGCTTGTTCCCTCACAAAAGGTCTGCCAGCTTTTCAAAATGTGTGGCCTGACACCCACTCACCCACCTATGAAAATAAGTGCTTAACTCGGCAATATAATCACACACACTTTCATCTGCCTTGCCTCTATGCTCATTAATTTTTTTCTGTAAGCTTCAGGTGATAACTTAAAACATTCAATAAATATTTTTAACTGTATCATAGTTTAAGCAATCAGTATCAGACAATTTAGAAACAGCAGTTACAGCTTTACCATGGAATAAGGGGGTCAGGAACTGTACCTACACAGAGCCCTTGTTCAACATTATACTGTTAACATAATCTTTCAAATATATGAATAAAACTATCAAAATTATCACCCTCCGTAAATTATAGAAGAAATTTACTGACCTTTGTTGCTTCTGGGTTTTGGTTACTCCCTTCCACATTACCTCCATGACCCTGGCAAAGAACCAGTATTTTCCTTTCATGTTGCCTCTGTTTCTCATTTTCATTGGCCTTGAAACATTGATTTCTTTCTGCTGACTCTAATTCCATCTGTCTTGCCTGCCACAGTCTCTCATTTTCTAAAGCCTCCAAATGCCTCATTCTCTCTCTCACTGCTGATTCTAGTTCCAAATGTTTGGCTTCCAGTTGAAGTCTCTTTAACTTCAGATGGGTTTTTAAGTCCTTTGAGGAAAAGGTGAATTGTCCGATTTCTGAGAGCTGCACATCCCCAGTGCTAGACTAGTTGTCTTCCTGGTTGCTGGTCTGTGCTGCAGCTGTGATGAAGGCTGCAATCATTTCCTCTTTAGTCAGGTTGGCATGCACTAGTCATTTGGCTTATCACATCTCAGACAACTGGTTCCTTGTCAGCTTGCCACAATCATCTGCTGACATCCTTGCCTGCTCTCTGTAACTAAGCTAACAAAAAGTAAATAAAAATAAAACTATTGTGATATGAAACTCTGAATATCTACTTTGTGGTTGCTTGAGTGTACAAACACCTTCTTTAGTGACCTCTCCTTACAGGCTACAGAAATTCAATTTTCCCACCACTGCTCACCAATATGTGACATGTGATGGTTCCATTGCTGCCAACCAATATGTGATGCCCTTGCACTGGGTCAGTAATCAAGGAGCCTCAGTCCTCACTGCTGAAACTGCGGAGGGAGTTTCACTTGGAATACAAATGAATACACACAGTATCTCTAGAAGCAGACCTCTGCATCAAGCACAATTTCCCGTAACAGCACACAGGGAACACACAGTCTAGATTTCTCTATTTGTCTCCCCTCCACTGGTACTGCTGTAGGGTTTTATCCTTGGCCAAGTGTCCAAGCTAAGTTCTCCAGCACCCTTTTTATGAACCTAGCGCGTGTCCCTGCCCCAAGTAGCTGACACATACACTGTAAAATTAGATTTTTCACACACACACACACACACACACACACACACACACACACACACACACACACACACACACACACACACACACACACACACACGCACACACACACACACACACACACACACACACACACACACACACACACACACACAATCACACACACACACACACACACACACACACACACACACACTGGAAAGGCTGGCATAGATTTATCTGCTGTGCGCCTTTCTGCCCAGAGTCTAAGGTAGTTGTCCACGCAGTCAGCTACTCCAAGGCCCGTAACAAAGGGTGTCCAATTGTGTAATATTAATACTAATACAAATGGTAGTAGTTGACCAAGATAGCGAAGCCTTCAGGAGTGGCCCTCACAGTGTCACCAAGTAAATATAAGCACTCTCAAATGTTAAGTACTTTCTACAAGGACGAGACTCAATAAACGTTTTAAATATATTTAATAATAAATAATAAAAGAACATGAAAATACTTAATATATATTTACAGTAAACCACAGAGTTCAAATCACAGGAAATATTGAAAATAACATTGATGGACAGACTCAGACAAATAAAGAAAAACAATATCTAACTTAATCTTCACTACATTCCTGACTGAATCTAGGAGAATTACTATTCCCTACTTAACAGAGCAAGGCAGATGATGTAGTGAATGGTCCTTCTTGTTGTCAGGCCCAAGACAGAATACTCAGTACTGAGAGAACACTCACTGTAATATTCAGCACCTAATTTCCAAGATGGCTGGCAGAATAACCTCATCTGTTCACCTGAGTCTAAGGTCTCACAATATCTCCCTTTGAAGCTGAGACAGGAATTTAGCATAGACAGCTACAATACACATCTAAATGTTTATGGCAGTGTCTCAGGCTTCCCCTCTTTTTACTGAACTAAAGAATAAAGGCTTCTTCCAGATCTATTGTGTCCAGTCCTATTCAGCGCAGCGAGATGCCGTGTTTATGGCTTAACAGCTAATTTAATTTCAGGAATTTTTCAAAACTAACTGGACAAAAGTTAACCACTTCTCTTCCAATGTCCTTTGCTAAGATATATACATACAGTCTCACATGTAGATTCCTCTGTCCAGCAGGACTCACTGTTACATTTTTTAACACTAGTACCTTTACAAATAGATTTTGATATTCAAATGCCATACAGTTCTAATACATTCATAGCATAAGCATCTGTACAAATCAGTTTGATATTCAAATGCCATACAGTTCTAATACATTTGAAACATAAGCATTTGTACAAATCAGCTTGTTACTGAAATGCCATACATCTCTAATACATTTGTAACACAAACATCTTGTATAAATCAGTGTGATATTCAAAGGACATATCATTCTTTCTAGAACTTCAGCTAGCTATGCTGGCACTAGCCCATATCATCATATCCACCCTGCTTTTGATCAATAATTTCATCTGGAAGGCAAGTCTATATGCCTACTGCTCTCACTCCCCACCATCTCTTTTTAAAAAAATATCCTCTTAGATGATTTTGCTCTATCTTGAAATTTAGCCACAGTATTGTTGTGTATCATTTTCTGAGAGATATACATCTTTCTTAGAATTCAACACTTTCTTTGAGGCACTTAAATACTCTTTCAAGTCCCTCTTTACTTCATGCTGTTCACTGCACTCTATGAGTGCTATGGGGTTTGGAATGCCATTCACAGGCTAAAACCAAGTTTAGCTTGGAAATTAATATGGTAGGTTGACCAAATAGTTATTAGGTCATGTAGCATTTTGTTGGAATGGAAATCAGTAAACCTTTTCTGCCGTTTTCCATGTTTCATCAAAAAACTGCTCTTTTAATCTTGCAGTCCATTTGAATGAAAATTTTGAAAAACAGACTTTTTGCCCACCTGCACCCCTGTACCCTCATATAAGTTCATATAGGTGTGGTTTGTACTGTTGAAATGTATGACTGATCCTGCCTAAAACACATTCTAAGAGGGACAGAAAATGCACTTATAAAGACTTACATGGATTTGGGCAATAGCATAGAATAACATGGAGATTACACTATCAGGTAACATAAATGATACATTTTTATTTCAACTAAGACATCGACAAGGAGACCACACTGACATGTGGAATAGACAAGTGGTTTAGACTATAACACCCTGCAACAGGGATCACAATGACTTCTTATTTGATTATAACTGATTTTTAAATTCATGTGATTGATCAATATTTGGGTGGAGTCTACCCATGGGCAAAGGAAAGTGGGAAGCTGTGATAAGAAGTCTGTAAGCAAAACTGAAATTCAATATGAAGATGTCAGAGTACTATGCATATTATATTATTGATTCATCATATATTATTGATTCAACAACATTTATAAGGAAATTATTCACAACATATGTTCGGGACCAATCATTGATTCAGATTGTAAAAAAACCTACCAGGGGATGGAACATGCTACACATAGTTTGTGTTCTTAAAGAAATTACTGTTACTTCAAGTCAAGTTTTACCACCATTGATGTGCAGTGATCATGAGGTTATAAAAGTTAATTTGCTGCTAGATAATTCTGACATACTGAAATCTAAAGCAATGCACAGAAGGTTAATTACAGATTATATGGAAGTAAAACGGTCACTATGTAAAACTAACTGGAGTGGCATGTTCAGTGGGAAAATTGCAGATAGGATGTAAAGGATTTAGAAAGAGAAATTGTTTGAGTACAAAAAAAAAATATTTAACATCAGGATCTAGTCATACAACGTCAGGGGATATATTTCCATAAGTAGATGATACTTAATTAAGGTGAGAGACAAAAACATATAAGAAATGGAAGACAGGTCAAACTACAACTTTGAAAACTAAAATAAACAACTTGGACAAACAAATTATGCAAAGTGTGAGACAAGATCAAGATAAATCTAAAGAAAATCTATATAAAGTTATTGAGCATAGCAGGAAACCTTTATATAGATACATAAGATGTGTAAGTAATAAAGACATACAAACTGATAAACTGTATGGTTTCTAAAATTTATTCTCACACTCAACTGATTATAGATATATTTACCAAATTTTATGCAAAAACAGTTTGGCTCCACAAAGGAGATGACAAGTTGCCCTATTGATATCAGGTAACCTCAGATATTGGAAACAAATTAGATTATATTAAAAAAGAACTGTGCAAACTGGATCCAAACAAAGCACAGGGAAGAGAGAATTAGTAATAATATGCTAAGAATACTTCAGCAAGAACTTACAGTATCATTATATCTATTATTTAATAGGTCATATAAATATGGGGAGATTCCTCAAGGTTGGAGACGTGTTTATTAAACCTGTCTTTAATGGAAATGGGAGTATGACAAACCCAGAGTCATATAGATCCTTAATTCTACTTTCATGTTGTGGAAAAATAATGGAGAAGATAATATTGGATAAGCTATTGTCGGAAGTGGATAGGCTGGAACTTGAAATCATATATCAGCCTGCGTATGTTGAAAATAGATCTATTACCACCTGTAACATGATGTTCTATAACGATATAATAACAGCTATGAATGAAAAGTTGTGCTATGATATAATTTATATAGATTTAACTTCAGCATTTGACAGGTTCATACACAAAACACTGATCAATAAATTAGAACAACTAGATATTCATGTACTCTTGATAAGATGGATAGCTGGATGGCTTACAAATAGAACATGGCAAGTATTATACACCAACTGGACAGGTGAAATTCTTGGTTACAGTGAGGGTGTCCCAGAAGGCTCTGTTCTAGGCCCTCACTTGTTTAGATTGCATGTTTCAGACCTAACATTTTCATCTGAGGTGTTATACAGTCTATATGTAGATACCCTGAAACTGGGTAAACTGATTACACATTACAGATAAGGTATGCCTGGAAAAAAACTTGACTAAATTGACCATTTGGACACAGGAGATTAATATGCTGATAAAAACATCAGAAATTAAGCATATGAGATTTGGGAGACATCAACTGAAAAGTGAATATTTAATACAGCACACAGTAATTGAAACTGTAGACTCATTTAAGGACCTGGGTATATGGGTAGATTCAGCTCCGAGTTTTTTTTCTAATCATATCAACCAATTGGTTAATGATAGTTGTAGAACTAGAGGTTGTATAAAAAGATTTATAAAGTCTAGGAAATCATTAATGATGAAGCCAGTGTGCGTTAGTTACATTAGACCCAAACTTGAGTATGCAATAACTCTATGGAAACCTTATAAGAAAACAAGCATGAGTAAACTGAAAAGCGTACAGTGGGAATATACTAAGGGCATCTATGGATGTGAACATTTAAATTATTATTAAAGACTAAAATATCTGAACTTGTACAGTTTCTCTTATAGATATCTAAGAGGAGACCTTATTCAGGTATATAGGGCATTTAGACACAACCACCTTTGGGAATGTTTGAGGTTATCAGAAAGTAGTAGAGAATCATCAGACAACCTATGCAAAAGATTCTATAGGAATGAGAAGTGTACAATTGGTTCTCTGACAGAGCATCTGATGCATGGACCAGACTACCAAATTAAATTAAAGCAAATACTAGTTTAGATATTTTTAAGACTAGCCTGGGCACTTATTATGTGAACAAGTGTTTTGGTATATTGGCAGGCTAGAAGGTCATTAATGCCCATGCTTGAACTACATCTATGTATGTATGTATGTATGCGTGTATGCATTAGTAGTCTGCCATTAGAGACACTATATGTAATGCATACTGCAACAGATTGGTCCCAGTTTAATGTGTGCTTGTGTTGGGGCATAGCTGAACCAGCATTTAACACAAGAGAAGAGGAAAACCATTCATCTTGTACACCTGGAATCAAATGGAACATGCACTGTGTGAGGTCACTTCTGATATCCTGATTCATAGCCCTGCTAGCAAAATGTGGAATGGAGGATTTTAGTGGTCACTCAGAAGATGTGATGCCATATCAGTGATTCTGACTTACACAACACATTTGAAAAATAGCCTGTTGGTATGACGTGACTGATGGTGATCCTGATTACTGTCCATAAAACACACACACACACACACACACACACACACACACACACACACACACACACACACACACACACACACACACACACACACACACTTTTTATCCTTTTTTGTACTTTTCCACTGTTTACTATTGTTTCTACTTGCCTATCAGTATGCTCCCATGTGGAACTAAATGATATACAAAACTGTACTCCACATATTTTCAACCAGGATGCATTACTTGTTCTCTGCTAATGGAAGTGTTAAAACATACCTCAAAAACCTCCATCTTTTTGTGCACAATTTTCTGCTGTCTGTCTTCCTACTGTATGTGTACATATCTCCTTTTTAAACTCCTATCTCTATACAGTTGTATGTTTTCCAGAGATAATGATTTTTAAGTACCTTCATCAGTAGTCAATTGCTTTTGTAAAAACAACTGACTGAAAAAAGTAGCATAACTTCTGCTACCTTATTCTCAAGTTAATTATCGTTTCTCGACAGTCTTTTTTCTGCTACTCATTCAACAGTCCAGTTGGAATATCATATATCTATTAAAACAAAACAATGTTTTATACCTGCACAGCCCACAGCTGGATGCAGACCAGCATAGCCTAAAGTGCTTGACACAATGATGTAACTACCATCTCTGGCACTGCATCTTCTCTGATAGGAAGCAGAACAAAAATGAAACAAGTCTTATATTGTTGGTGCAACAATCTGTTAACAAAGAAATGTGCTACTGCTATTTACATGTCCATTACAGAAAGGGTCCCCAAAGATAGCAGCTATAACTTTGTGGATATTCTGGATTGTTTCAAAGGAAACACTTGATGGAAGCATGCATGTCCAGACATCTAAGGGAGACCTGGATAATTCTGGCATCACTTTTCACTGCGGACAGAAGAATGTTCAACACCTTGCAGTTATGTGTGACAGAGGTCAATGACCAGACATTTATCACTTGTTTTGACAATGGCCATAGGCAGTAGCATTTTCTTCAGTCTAGCATGGCAACACTTTGCAAGATCTATGACTTAGATTGAGGCTCGCACCCATCTAGGAAATAGTGGGACCGCGGTCGCCAGAAGGTGTTGTTCTCCTGCATCACTGAATACAGTTATAGCTGCTGAACACTGACATTATGCCTCTGTATATTTTCATTCCTCAAACATTTGCTCAGAATCAGTTGAAGTGTAACATTTACTTGTCAAGAAAAGCACTTCATCACGTCCTTGACTTTTTCCTAAGTAGGTGTTGAAAGCCATGATTAAGGTACTCATGCTAAGGATGGTATGCATTCCATCAGTATGTGTTGTCATTGCCTTGTTCTTATTGTTCATTTCAATCTAGGCTGTAATCTCCACATACCTATAAGCAGCTGATGAAACATGCGATAATGGTGTGCTTGCATTGCTGATTATTAAACTGTGATGCAAAGTCTGTTTTTGGCTGAATGTTATATTTGTCTCAAAAAATCACAACAAAAGGCACATGATGTAAATAGAAACACATTGCATAAATATTTTTACATACAGAATAACTATTCAAAACTGTGTGCGTGTGTGTGTGTGTGTGTGTGTGTGTGTGTGTGTGTGTGTGTGTGTGTGTGTGTGTGTGTGTTTTGAAGCTGCAGTGTTACAAGCAAATTGTAATCTCAAATGCTTTACTGTGTTACTGAACTTGAAGTTATAAGCTTGATTATGATTTTTTTATGATTATTTGGCCAATTAAAATATGAGGTCTACAATATCACTTCTAAAATTGTGTCTTGTACTTAATTATAGAAATGAGGAACTACACATGCACTGTCAAATGTCAGCTCTCATTCATTGTTCTGATATTTCTTGACTTTAAAGTTACAGGTAGACAGAGAACAAGATGAGCATTGTGGTCCATGTCAGTCTATTGGCACTGTTTTGCCTTCTGAGATAGTCACCAGGCTGTGTATCATTCTGCCCTATATCTGGCCGACATGCCTGTCTCTGTTTGGCAATACTCAGAATGACTAATCATTAGGAATATAGGAAGATTGCTGACTCTCACACAGACATGGACTGTGATTTTATTAATCATAGGTTCATAGGTGTTTACTAGGGTAACGATCACTAGGGCCCTTAAAACCCTAAATATGCAATCCAAATGTTACCCACAAATTTACTTTATTTCATGGTCAGGCATTAAGCAATCAGCAGTTCATCCAGGAGTAGAGAGGAATATTTTGGATTGAGTCTCTGTAGGACTTTCCTGGTAAACCAAATCAAATAAATAAATACTCAGACTACCCCTAGACTTGAATCTAAAATTATTATAAATCTTTCCAAATAAATTACCCACGTGGGTCTGAGGGCTATCTTGAAATCAGTTTACAAAGAACTTATATATATATATATATATATATATATATATATATATATATATATATATATATATATATATATATATATATATATATATATATACATATAAATATATGTATTTTTTTTAATTGAGTTTATTTTTTAAATGTATTTATTATACTTTCCAGGTAAATGATCAGCATAACAACTCTTCTGACGTGACTTGGGCCACAAGAGAAAAGTAACTATTTGATATATATATATATATATATATATATATATATATATATATATATATATATATATATATATATATATATATATATATATATATATATATATATATATATATATATATATATATATATATATATATATATATATATATATATATATATATATATATATATATATATATATATATATATATATATATATATATATATATATATATATATATATATATATATATATATATACACACACACACCCACACACACACACATACACACATAAATATATATATATATATATATATATATATATATATATATATATATATATATGTGTCTACTTCATTTGCCCTAACTTCCAATTGACTGACACCCATTTGACGGAGACCAAATGACTGCAATTTCATTTGACTGACACTTCAGTTGACTGACACTTCATTTGACTGATAAGTATTATTGGCAGTCTTCAGAGCACTGTAAGGCAAGCAAATGGAATATGTCCCCTTCCCCACTGTAGTGTGACCCTGGAGTTAGAATACATAGTTATGGTGTGTGTGTGTGGGGCACAGCCCCCCACTTACTTTTGTTTTATTAAGCAATATTAAAGCAAAGCCAAACAATATAATATGAAATTAAGTGGGGGGCTTTGCCACCCACACCCCCATTGTGGGGGGCTGTGCCCCCACAACCCCCAACTATATATTCTAACTCCAGGGTCGCACTACAGTGGGGAAGGGATCATATTCCATTTACTTGCCTTACAGTGCTCTAGAGACTGCCAGTAATACTTGTCAGTCAAATGAAGTGTCAGTCAAATGGGGTCAGTCAAATGGGTATCAGTCAATTGGAAGATAGGGCAAATGAAGTAGACCCATATATATATATATATATATATATATATATATATATATATATATATATATATATATATATATATATAAATATATATATATATATATATATATATATATATATATATATATATATATATATATATATAGATATATAGATATATGGGTCAATGTTCTTAAAATGAAAGCACGTTTAAACAAATGTCAATTACCCAAGCTCATTCCTCTGAAGTGGTATTACACCGAACACACGGACTGCCGAATTCCTTTGCTTATGAAAGGAACCACTTGGCCTATGGTAACACAGCGAAATGAAGCAAAACTATGCCCACCAAAGTCCCCCACTTAAATATACCAATTTCAAGATCGCAATAAACTGAAGAGAGGTGAAGGTTCACCATGGTGACCAAGTGGTTCCTTTCACAGGGAAAAGAATGTGGCAATCCGTGCAGTCAGTGTAATGCCACTTCGGAGGAATGAGTTTGGGTGACATTCATTTAAATGTGCTTTCGTTTAAAGAAAGTAGAGACATATAGCTATATATATATATATATATATATATATATATATATATATATATGTATATACAAAATAAACTGTTAGAGTACCCAATTAGACTGCATGTATTTTGAGCTGGAATAAAATTGGAGTACACGGAGAAAACTTCCATAGACATAGGAAAGATGTAAACTCTACACAGGCATTCAGCTCAGTTCAGAATTGAAACGTGGAACTGTGAAGCTTAGCTCTCTTCAGCATAATGACTTATTATGAGAGGTTAATTGTACATCAGCATTTTACCGGATGTATATTTCGCTATGCTGAATAGTGATGTTGTCCAGAACAATGTTGTCAAAAATTAGAATAAGTACAAAATGTTGTGCAACATATGATGAATATTTCATTATAAAACCATAAAGATTATATAATCTAGGCAGACATTCTGTTTGTGTTAGCTGAAGTTAAAATCATGTAAGGTATACACTCCGAATGCTCACAGATAATTATCACATTACTTTAGCTACAAAATTCTGATACTCTGTACTGTGATGTTATTACATTTATATTGATAATTTGCTGCTTCACTGATATTCTGTAGTATGCAGCAATGTCACTTCTTAGTACTTACTTCACTTTATATCTTTGTGTAATAATTCCTGCTTATTCAATTTTTAATGAATTTCAGTATTTTGTACATATTTCTTTACACCTTGTTTACACTTTGTTATATAGTACATCTACTATTTCTTAATGTTTTTCCTCCCCAAGTGTCTGCTGAAAATGGGCATTGTACCCAGTTGGACTTTCCTGGTAAACCAAATCAAATAAATAAATACTCAGACTACCCCTAGACTTGAATCTAAAATCATTATAAATCTTTCCAAATAAACATATTTGTAATGCACAATTATCCATTTTCTCAGCAGCTTTTTCTCTGATGGCATGATCTATACCAATCTGCTTTACAACTGCTTGGTTTTGCTGTGAGCATTCTGCACTTTGATTTCTTGTTCTTGTCTGGGTACTTTACAGTTAATAAACAAATATGGGAACAATATGTTATCCCATACAATGATTGTTTTTCTTCATACTCCACAGAGCATGCATGGTAGATGTAGTAACAATATTACTCTCTGCACACGCGAGGATTGTTGAGACTTCTAATCAATGCAAGAGGTGCAGAAGAATAAAGGCTGCAGTCAATAATATTTGATATCTCGGAGGAAGCCAAACACTAATGCACATCATGAAGAGTAAATTTAAGCACAATCTTCGTTTAACTGGTGATAAATTATTACAGTTCTTCCTTTGGCTTTACCACTTGAAACTCATGTTTTGAAAACACCTGCAATGTTCTTAATGTGCTCAGCTCCTTAGTATATGTGCATTATATTATTTATAATATAATATAATATAATATAATATAATATAATACAATATAATATAATATAATATAATATAATATAATATGAAGACCATAATGTACAGAGCTTGACAATATAGTCCTCTCTCTCTCTATATAGATAGATAGATAGATAGATAGATAGATAGATAGATAGATAGATAGATAGATAGATAGATAGATAGATTACTGCAGCATGGCTAGCCACCCGTCAGTTGTAAACTTTGGCTCTAGATGATTTCACTGTTGAGGTGACACCCTAACCCCATGTGTAAAAAGGGGTTGTGAATGGATGGATAGGTGGGGGGATATAGTTAAATAGATATAGATAATTATAGATATAGTTACAGATGCACAAATATGCATGCTAACAATAATTTACTAGAAATAAAGTACGTTTTTTGAGATACTAATTTATCCTCCTAACTATCCTCCAAACTAGAAGTATGTTACAATAAAATCTCCAGATTTGCTACCAAAGCCAAATCTTCCTCTCATCACTGTTCCTCCCTTCACTCATTAAACTGGCTTGAACTCCATAACCAACTTGACTTTCTCCAAATCACGACTGCCTATAGACTTCTTTTCCAACCTACCAAGTGCCCTGCACTTTCCAGTATCCTCCAACCATATACTCTCCATAGAACATTTAGATCTACCCACCAAAACCTAATCACCATCCACAAACCCAAGTGCCCAGCTGGTCAACTTCTGCTTTCCTTCACCTTAGCCTAAAAATGGAATGCTCTTCCCTCCACTCTTAGGACCTGCGATAACCTCGAAAACCTTAAAACTCTTCTTCATTCTCACCTTTACTCAAACAGGAAATGCAGCTGTACTCTTCGCCCTATACCTCTCAAGGTCTCCTCCACTTTTACTCCTGGCTAACCTCTCACCTAGCTAACCCTGCTCTTTTGTATTATGTATAAATAACTATACTGTAAAATCTAGCCTCAAGGTCATTTGCCTGTCTTTTACACCTAAACAAAATTGTAATTGTTTGTTTCTTTATTAATGCTACCTGTTTATTTGTCAGTAATGCAAAGTTTCTTAGTAATTATTCATGTAACAATGTATTGTTGGAGCTTTTCTCCTGGGCCTCCACTGAAAATGGGCTCCCCGAGCCCAGTGGACCTCCTCAGTCATCAAACTGAAATAAATAAATAAATAACTAAATATAAATAAATAGATCTGATGCATAAGTTAAAAAAATGCTGAATGTAATGTTCCAGAAGAAACATATACATTTCTGCTGGGGAGATTAGAAGTGCATGAGTAACAAAGGAGGAACTACCAGATAAACAGAATATATAACTTTAGCAAATACCCGGTGCTGGTAAGAAACATCTGACAACTGCATTCACGAGCATTGTCTTCATTGGGTATTGTACACAGTGAAAGTTTGCACAATATTTATTTTATCTTCTTTTGTCACCCCAGACTCTCCCTGACCATTAAACCCTAGTCATTAATCCACAGACCCAGTCATCACCCACTTTTCTGCCAAGACTTAATAGTCACATCACCCTGTGGGTGGCATCTCCTCTTTCTGGAGAGGAATAGCATCTGGTAAGCTCATACGAGTTAGGTGCTAGTAGCCATCACTCTTGGAGGTTTGGAGGTTTTACATTCTAAAACAAAATAAGAAAGATCCTGCAGCTGATAAATATGGGTGAACCTCTGCATTTGACCTATTTACCTGTTCATAGGAGTTAAGCCAATACAGCACACATTTATCTTTTATTTTGTATTTGATGTTGCTGCACATCCCCCTGTATAATTTTGGATGCCTTAATCACCTGCTCCCAGCCAATTCATGCTGCCAAGCTCATTGTCCTACTTCAGACTTCAGTGGTAACCCTCATTGTAAACATCCAGTTCCCATCCTTCCTACGGACAAACAGAACTTTAATTTGCTGTCTCTCTTTCCTCATTTCTCTCTCTCTCTCTCTCTCTCTCTCTCTCTCCTCTCTCTCGAATTCATTGCACAATATATTTTTCAGCTGTAATAATTCAGGATATCTGAACAGCTCTGCAACTGCATTTTGAGAATTTGTATTGGCTAAAATATATGTTATGTGTTCCTAGTGCAAACATCTTTTTTCCTCCTAAATAAAGAAAATGATCCATCATTAGTCACATAGCCCCCTAAAACCACCATTGCAGGCTCAGCTGAATCAACACCAAGCCATACATACTTTATACAAACCAGCAACTTTGTCTTTTTCACAGAACCGTAGGATGCCCTCACATCTCAGCAGCCACCTGTTTAATGATGGAACTGAATTTCTTTATTTTTATGTTCTATGGATTTTTGAACAAATAATCACAACTTTGTCATTTTTCAGCATTTTACCTATTTTGTCACTGTGACATCTCCTGTTCTCACCTCATTAGACATGACAATGTTCCTGCAGACCTTTTATATGAAGAATTGCTTAATTACGTAGTGATCACAAAAATCACACTTTACAATGTATTTATTTATTTATTTATGTGTGTGTTTGTGTATGTACTTATTTATTTAACTTTGTTACCTGGGGTAGGTCACTGATCCACATGGACTAGTTGTGGCTCAGCCTGGGTGTGATCCATGTACATGTAAATAAAAATAATAAAACACAGTGAACAACAGAAAAACAAAGTACATATTCATACAAAATCATAACAGTATGTCACATTGCATGTAATTAGTTAACCTGCCCCCAAAAAGATGGCGATTGGTACGTAAAAGAGGGGTAAAGAGGGAGATGAGGAAAAGATTGACAAGCATCAAGTGTGGCAGCTAGTGGACAGGATATAGACTCTGAGCTGTTCACAAGATGGTTCCTGCAGTCAAGGATACAAGGTTATACTTCTTTCACCTCCTACTTTATGACTCTCAGCAAGTCCCTTAACCAGACAGTACTCCCTGAGTGGGTCTACCTGGTTAACAAATAAAACAAAAAAATAATAATAACAAACATCTGTAAGATTTAGGCAGTGTAGTAAAAATGTTTATTAGAGTTATTCACAGTGATTGGATTTATGTTATTTCATTGTCTGAATTGCAGTGACACAAACTGCTTTTAACTGAACTTTAATATATTAATTTCTTGAACTCAGAGTATTCATAATGGCTGGGGATATGGACGGCAAAATTCTTGAACGTAGGAATGAGTAGATGTGGTTACTCCTCCTTCTGGTTGAAGTAGACATGTGAAGGGCTTCGTGCTTGGATCAGCTGTGTAAGCTGTATCCACAAGAGTGAATTTTCTAGCAAGGTAGGAGAATGTGCTTTGTCTAAGAAATTTGAAGAGGTAGGAACAAAGGAAACATTCAGTCCTGTGTTTGATGGGGAGCCAGTTAGCCTTTTGGGAATGTGAAAATTAGTATTTGAATCTTGAAGCTCGGGTGATAAAGTGACATATTTTGTTTGAGGTTGTCTACAGCACTAAAATAAAATAAAATGATGTTTATTAGATTTATCTCTGAGGCTGATTGTGACAGAATACCTTTTCCTATGGCTTCTATTTCTGCTGGGGACAAAAATGGGACATCTTACGTGGTCAGAACAACATTTTATGTACTTTTGCTTTTGTATTTTGTGTGTAGCTGTAAGTTTAAGTTTTTATCTATTGGATTTTCAAGTATTTGTAGGACTTAATGGTTTCTAGGAGAGTATTGCCCTTACTGAGAACTCCTAAACATAAGGGAGTGGATTTCAGTTTGGATGGCTTCCAAATAGCATTCATTTGCTTTCATTTGGGTTAAGCAGTAACATTCATTTCACTTTTTGAAGATCATGTGGATACTCATGAAATGGAGTCTATCATTCAGATTCCATTTGTGCCTTTCTAACTTCATTGGCAGAAAACAATAACTGTTAAAAACTGCGCAGCACAGACATCCTGTTTCGTCATCCCCACTGTGTGTATGCAGGGAGTGGCCTTTGTTTGCTGATTTGTTGACATTATCTCATGGTAAGACTTCAGTCCATCAGAAGTGAACATCTGTTGATTGAAGCCATACTTCTCAACTGTCCGGAATTTTGCAGACTGTCCAGATTTTTGCCTTGTATTTTTGGCCTGTTGCTCCTAAAATTTGTAGTTTTCTGACAAATCATCAAAGACTGCAGTCAATAAACAATGGCAGACATTTGAATTTCAGAAATCATATCCTTCAGAAAATGTATTCTAATGCAAAAGATGTTATTGTACTGACTTTCTACGTTTGTACGAGCAATATTTAAACTATTTTCCTGAAGGTAGGCATTTGTCCCTCCCCCAATTATTCTTGCCTTGATTCAGAATTCTTGTGCTAAGAGTTTGAGAGGTATGATTGAAGCTGACTCAAAAATGATTTCAGAATCCCTTAAACGCTTGTGTCGTTCCTTCACTAAACATTGGCCTTGTAGTTACCCTTCACGTCATTCCTCAGAATACTATATTGCAATATATTCTGGTCTACATTATTTATGAAAAAGCGTAAAACCGCGAATACATATGGATCGAACCTTATGCATTGAAAGTGCAAGCCGTCGAAAACTGTAAACGGAAATCTCTGTAGGTGGAGATTTCTATTTACTTCAATGTAGTGTGATCTTGGAGTTGGTATATTTAAGTAGCGAGGGGTGTGGGGGTGCAGGGAGATTGCCCCCCTGCCTACATCTTCTTTTTTTTCTGTGTATTTTTTTTCTTTATTAACTTTCGAACTTTTAAGAGTTTGATGCATATTTGTCGATCTTTATGCATTCGAACTTTTGAACGTTCGAGTTAATAAAGTAGACCCCAATATTCAGCCAAACTTCCTGTCTAGTATCCTCCACTGCACCTCCTGCTCTGTCTAAGCTTCTAATCAGTTCCATGCTCAAAATAGTGTTCATAGACTGTCAGAAATTATTTTCTGTGTCATTAGTTTCATTACCAATTCAGCGAGCCATTGACTGCAGTTGAAACTTCAGAAGAAAATGGTCTAAAATAGTTTACAGTGGAGATACGCACACAGAACCCTTTATGAAAACTTTCCTATAACATGTGGCTACCCAAAGTTTGGATCATCAATGTAATCTGTGAGATGACACAAATGTAAACAAATGCAAATACTAATGTTTCTTGTTTCCACTAATCTCAGAAAATTTAAATAATTTTTACTTTGGCTTCTAGGACCAGAATTCATCTGAAAACACAATAGAGTCATAACAGCAGTTTTTGGTAAGTGCAACCTTCATTGCATATGATCCTCAAACTTTTCTGCTCTCTGTTGATGTTGTGAATTACAGTTAACTTGTGCAATACTTCCTCTTAACTTTTTCATATGAGTTTATTGGTTTCAGAAGTAAATGTCAACAAACATATTTCCCCCACTATTGAATATCCAACAAAACTATCATACATGTGTTCATACATCCTTTAACCCCTAAATACAGCTCCTACATATGGCAATATCCACATTTCTTTATATCTTATATAATGAAACAAGTATCATAACTCCCTTATCTTTCACTATATAGAGGTGTGTAAACAGCTACACCAAATCTAATACTTGCACACACTCCCCTCACTCTTAACCAAATGGAGTTGTCACCCTTAAACATTATCCACTCCTCAATTACCCTGCCAATGTCTCCTTTCTTCTCCTAATATTTGTTTCTTGTGGTCTTTGCTCAAGCAGCTTCCTACATATCTCCTCTCCTCTTTCTTTCCCCCTAACTTTATCCCCAAGTGCTTTCTTAAATCCTTAATTCACTTTCACTCTCGATTGCCATGTACAATCCATTTCACCCAACTCTTCACTTCTTCTATCCTTATACCCCTAATCCATTCCCCTTTTCACCTTCTCCAACATTTCTGTCCATCTCTTATAACTCCATTTTTTCTCGTCCTCTTGCACTCTGAATAAACATACGAGGCAACTTTCTTTAACATTTCCTGTATATTTCTCCCTCTTATCTTGATTCATCTAACTTGAACTTAGTTATATCCCTAGACTGTCTATGTAAGTTATCTGCTTCTGGTTTACCCACTTCCAGTACTTTGCCTTTGTCCATGTTTCACCCTGTCTCGTGTCTTTATAAAACACACATATCTTCTACTTACTGATTTTCCCAGTCTTTCTTTTGCATAATCTTTCTCTTTCCCAACTTATTTATATTGTCCTTTGTGCCCTTCCCCTCATTATGCAATTTACAGTTACAAACCATCTCCATATCAAACCACACTTCTCTGTGAGCTCCATAAATTCTTGCACCTCCACCTCCTCCCCCAATTACATTGTCCTGTTGTTGCATCAACACTTTCTCCACCAATTCATACAAAGACCTGTCATTTTCCTTTGGTTTACATCTAACAAATCTTGAAATAGTTTCCTCCTCTTTTACACAGTCCTTCATATATTTGAATATATACTTATAACTTACTTTAGTCAGTATCGTTTCTGTATTACTCAAATTCTCCCCTTAGCCTCCTGTTAATCTTCCCATGTGTTCCATAACAATTTCCCTACCTCTGCATCTTTCAACCACTGCACCATGTTAAATGTTGCCAAATAACCTTAAACTCTAGTATACCCCATCTTCAACCCTAGATAACTTCAGCCTGCTTTTCCCTAGTTGTCCTTTTCTTCCTCTTTATCACACCATACCTTTTGTTTCTTCATTGTCTACTTACTCTTTGTCCCAGATGTCACATGCCTGGACAGGTACAACTCAAGAGGTAATATCAGAGCTTAAACCAGTTCCACTCTACTTCATAATATATTTGCTTTTCCTACCCAACTATCAAGCAAGTTTTCTGTCTTCACCCTCAGTTGCTCCAATTCATATCCCAGATCTCCACCAACATAGTAAACTCCTTCACCAACAAATGTTTATCCCCTCCCTACAAATGAATTAGCCATAATGACACCTTCTTCTCTTGACCTATACTAAGCACTGATGACTTATTGGGATCGTACGTCAAGCCTAACGGTCAGACTAATGTATCAAACACCTTAAGTACTTGTTTCAGGATCCAATTGACATCATCTAACAATAACACACAGCCATCACGAAACAAATTATTGCTACTTCATCTCCATCTAATCCTCATCTGTCTTGTTAACTCCTTTATTCCCTGTTCCAGTTTATCCATAAATAGTAACACAAACACATGCACACGCACACACACACACACACACACACACACACACACACACACACACACACACACACACACACACACACACACACACACACACACACACATACACACAGCAATGATTGGCATTCCTGTCGTGTGCCCCTACATAAGCTGACTACATCAGTTTTACCTCCATTAATCCTAATACTCCCTCCTAGATACTGTGCTGATGCAAAGATTTTAGGCCTTATAAAATGTACTTCTCTGTCTCTCTTTGGCCACCTGTCCTGGCGTCCTAAAAAAGACCAGTGTACCATGCCAATTTTTTTCTGTGCATCCATCATTACTATCCTCACTCTTTCATTTTTCTCCCTTTCCCCCATCCTACACAATCCAATAATGATAATCTCCTGTGGTCTATAGATATTTTCCCCTTTAAAGAACACAACATTCTTGCTCAATCACTATTAACTTTAGCAGAATCTTTAGTAGAAAACTATCTAGCCTGGCCACCAGCGCTCTAGCCAAAACTGTATATTCCATGTTGCATAAGAAATTGCTCTGTAATTTGCTGGATCCCCCAAATACTCCTTCTCATTAGCAAATCTACAAACTCAGCTTCCTTCCAATGACCTTGGCTCTGTTCCAAAAGCCCCCGCTAATGCCACCCTAATGACAAGTCCTAAAATCTTAAAAAATGAACTGGTAACCCATTCTCCCAAACCTTCACCATCTTCTTCTTCCTCTTCTTTCATCTGCTCCTGTTAGGGGTCGCCACAGCAGATCAACTGTTTCCATTTCTTCCTGTCCTCTGCATCTTGCTCTGTCACACCAACCACCTGCATGTCCTCTCTCACCACATCCATAACCCTTATCTTAGGCCTTCCTCTTTTCCTGTTACCTGGCAGCTTCATCCTTAGCATCTTTTTCCCAATATACTTTGCATCCCTCCTCAGCACATGTCCAAACCAATGTATATGTTTTAATGCTGTCACTACTTCTCTTACCCTTATTCACCTGTTCAAACTGATCCTTCTCCTACCTATCTTCAACGGTGTTTCACCTTTCCTAAAAATAGTACCTTTTACCCTTACTTCTTTCTATAGTCCCAAAAGACCTTGTTTATTTCCCCAGCTATGCCTACCATCTTCCCATCTACTATTCTCACCTCTGCTAACCAAGCTTGCTTCTTCTAGACTTCAGTTTTCAAACTAACAATGCAGCCTCAAATTCCTCTATGGTGCTATACAGCACTCCTTCTCTCTCCTTCAAGCTTAAATTGTTCTTCCTGCACCATCTTCATTTTCTCCTTTACTCTCCTATTGATGTCTCCCTTCTGTTACTCCTTTCCTCCTAATAGTTTATGTTGCAAATATATTAACTCTTCTTCCAACATTCGCTGTTCTAATTCAGTTCTCCCCACTCTATATTTCATTACTTCTGTCCTTTGTAATTCCTTTTGTTTTCCTCTCACTAACTCCAACCTTATTGTTCTCATTCCTATTCATTATTATCCACCTCAGCCACCATTCCCAGCATCTCTACTCTTTCTCCACCCATTTCTACTTGCCTGGATTCCATCTCCAACCTTTTACTTCCTGCTCTCTTCAAGTCCAATGCACTGACACTATCACACAATCTAAAATTGCCCTCTTTATTATAAAATTCCCGTCTACATACCACCATCTCTCCTCATCAACTTACTTGCCTGCTTGATTTCTTCCTTATTAAATGCAATTTTTACATTTTTATTTAGCATTCATTTATTGCGAAACCTGACTGGGATAATATCCCATTTTTAGTAAAAGCCCACAAAGATAAGCTCTACATTGACATAATATGGTTACAGTTAAATAAAGTTACAAAGCCTAATACAGAAAAATGACATATTAACTAAGTAAAACATTAAATTTCAGTTCATACGGTGTGAAGCAATACATCTATAGTGCTAATATTTGGACAGCTAAAGCAAGCTGAAAAAGAACATTGTCAATAGATAAAGTATTCACAACTTGCAATTCATAGAGTCAATGTTAAACACATTGAGTACATTCTTTGGAACAGAGACGACTAGATAATATTTTCTAGGAAAAAATATATTTGTTCTTTGTCTAAGAAATGGATTGTACTAACTCCTTCTCTCTGAACAAAATCAAAGTACGCTGATGTTGGATCACTTCTGTGTCTCTGCTCGACAGTGGCACATGAAAATGACTTTCTTGGGTGGCATAAACCAGGGAACCTTGTTGGCTAGGTTTACATAGGCTCTTGGGCCGATAGCCTAGTACCTACCTATGAACCTATGAACCTATGAACAGGAAGAGTCTAGTTCTGCTTGAGTTAATGCAGGAGCAGAGCTAAGTTTTATTTGTTAATCTTTTAGAAATTGCATGATGCTGGAGAGGTTAGAGGTAAATCTAATTTGCATAGGGATAGAATGCTATTTTTTAGTGACAGAGTATGAATAGAGACTTTGGCTGGGAAAATGTTCATTAGACTGAAGTACTCTATTAGAGTGAAATGACTGGAGAATAGGAGTAAAAGCATGGCAGTCATCAGCTTTGAGAATAATGTTGTATATAGATATAAACTGTGTGCAATCTAATTTAAAGGCAATACACTGGTGGCTGTTTGTAATCTGATTTAAAGACAATACACTGGTGGCTGTTTGTAATCTGACATAAAGGCGATACACTGGTGGCTGTTTGTAATCTGACTTAAAGGCACTACACTGGTGGCTGTTTGTAATCTGATTTAAAGGTACTACACTGATGGCTGTTTGTAATCTGACGTAAAGACAATACACTGGTGGCTGTGGCATTGTTTGTTGGTGACAAATTTGACAATATTATTATAGCATGTCCCCATCTTGTTTTTAACTGCAGCCTGAAGGCTGGTTAGGATAAGTGCACCACATAATAGAGATGTGAGAAGGTAGGTTTTGTCAAGATTGGTTTTGGTGGTGTTACTAAGGAAGCTTTTATGCCTATAAAGCATTCGTAATTTTTCGTCAATCTAATGCATGTTATTTTAAACATGCAGGTCAAATTAAAGGTTATCATCCACAATCACTTCAAGAAGCTTTGTATGCAAAAGTAATTAAATTTCAGTTTTGTTTGGTGAAAAGATTTTGAAATTCGCTTTATCAGACGTGTGATTTCAGGAAAATATCAGTAACTTTGTTTTTTCTTTTCTTTTCTTTTTTTTAGGTTTGAGTAGCAGCTGGGCATTATGGTACCATTTCTCACTGAGGAAAAAACTTCTTGGGTGATATGTAGGAGACGAGACAAGTTATTAGATGCTCATATGAACATAGAGTCATCAAAATATTGTAAGAGGTCGGACTTACAAAGGTACAGAGGTCACTGATAAAGATATTAACATCACACTATTTTATCTCCATCCATTTTTAATGTCCCAGTAGCTTTCACCCAAGCCTCACACTCATCATTACAACCTAAATTTGTATTGTAACAAGAAATCACTACCACCCCTTTCTGTTCACACATCTAGTAACAAGCCCCTCATCTCTCCAGTCACCCTTCTTCCCACTTTTTTTATATCCATCCACAATAAAATCAATACCCACATCCATACCCTCCTACTTATATACATGGTTTTCAACTTCTCCACATCTTTCTCTCTCTCACTTACCTGTAGATAAACCTACATCCTCCCACTGTCTTACCAACTTAGCTGAGTTCCTATCTCTTTCATTGGACTATTCAACCCTTCCATATTCCGAATTGCAATCTTATCCCCCCTGTACTCCGCTATTACTCCAGATCTGGGTTCACTGGACCCATAGGTATGTCAGCTTGAAATGGCTACCCTCCCCTCTGGTAGTGATAGGTTATTGATTTTCACTGAATGTCATCACCATAGGATCTTCAGTCATCACCCCAACCCCCAGGGCCTTTCAAATTCTGGTCCTACTACCTATTGCCCTTTCTTCTCTTCCTTTACACCTAGCCTTATAAAATCTACCTCTTTTCTCCCCCATGTCTCTAGAAAAGTAATCACAACACCCTCACACCATCCATTTGCAGTAATGTGCCAATTATACCTCTGTCCCTCTGACCCTGTTTTCATAATATATTCTTAAATACCTTAAATAATATACAGCTGTTAACACTTTACTGACAGCAACTCTTCTTTGTTAATTAACCTACCCTCTCCCCAACTTGACTAAAAGCATTGAAAAACAGCATTCATCTCAATATAATTTACTAGATGTATAGCATACTTATTTGCAGTATGTACACCCCCCCAAAACTGATGCAGATGTCAAACAATTAAGCAAGCACAGCAGCATACATTATTGTCTATACATACATTATTAGCGTTTCAAACAACTGTATTAGTACTCTTCAAACATCAATCTCTGGCAGTGTTCTAATAACTTTTTTCTGTCAATACCAACCTTCTTTCTGTCTTTAATCATAAGCCAAATCATACCGGTTAATACTGTACCTTAGTGTTCAACACAATCATCAATGGACCACCTCTGTTCTTTTCAAAAATATTCCATATCTTAATCACCATGACTCAGACACATTGCATTATAAAAATAATGCCACAGGACAAACAAAAGATGATTGACTTCAATAACTGACTTATTTTCTGGTGTCTTTCCAGGGGGGTTTAATATTTTCAGCATGGGAGGACATGGTTAACAAACCAAGTTGTTTTGCAAAAGATGATCTGCACCCTCCCCCCTCCACCCAGGCATCTTAATGTTGGCTAAAGCTTTATCCACCCCTTAGAGCCTTTTTTAGGAAATGCCAAATTGACAAGCCTACTGGCATAGAAAATGAAACCCCCAAAAAAACTAAAGGCATACTGCTCAGCGCTAGGAGCCTAAATAAGAAGCTCCACACCCTAGACCTCTCCTCACTCTGGAGAATCTAGACATCTGTGCTATTACTAAGATATGGATTATATCCACAGAAAGTACTCCTGCAATGCAAGGCTTCAGTGTCTTCCACAGATTTAGACCACCAGCTGCACAGACAGGGACAAAAGCTTGAGGAGCCTTGACCTGTGTTATCAACAAGTATACCTCTAGGCTGATTAAACAGAATGATACCCAGGAGTTTATCCATGTACAAATTACCACAGACAAAGTCCCATACCATATCCTAGCAAGCTATAGGTCACCCTCAATACCCCATGAATCTTATAGCTCATACCTAGACCTACTGGTGACAATCACCATTAAACAAAATACCCATTTCATAGGAAATTTAACTACACCTCTTTGGACTTCAAAATATACACTGCCTCAAATTTACAGGCACAATGATTCCAGGGCTTTATTAACCCAAATATCCTTGATGAGACATTGTGCACACCAACCAAACGTTCAAACATAATTTACCTGGTACTCATCAATATGGGAGAGCACTGCACATCCCACAGTGTTACATCCTTACTGGTAAGGTCAGAACACAAAGATGTCTCCTTCAAAATAAAAATCAACTCAGTAACCCTAGTAAACCCTGTGACAGTTAGGAACTATTCTAAAGGAAACTACATCATATTAAGTGACAGTGTATCAAAAATTTGGTTCCCCTCCTAATCCCAAGTTCACATTGTCCTATGCAAAATTGTTCACAGAGAACCTGTACAACCATGTAAATGGCTATATAGAGGCTGCTGTACATACTAGAAGTAAACCCTGAAACAAACCACACTGGCAAAATCATAACCTTAATAAGGTATATAACAAAAGGAAAAAAGTCATAGCTAAAATCAGGAGGTGAAACTCCCATCATGATAAGAACTCTCTAATTAAACTAAACAGAAAACTAAGAGGACTAATAAAGTCCAGCAAGCCCAATTATGAGGACAAGATAGCCTCACAGGCTAAAGAAAACCACAAGGCTTTCTCCAGCTATATCCGTAATCACAAAGGCAGTACTGAGGAGTGTGCCGAATTGATGTTCAGTGGTACCACCTTCATTAAATAGACCGACATAGCAAATCTGCTGGCTGACAAATTCTGCTCAGATACACCACCCACCTATGAAATACCTACTAGCATAACTATCTCTACTATTAGCAGGAGGCAGGTCCTGGCAGCTCTTGCTAAAGTGAAAAACACACCCTTAATGGGCCCTGACAATTTTCTGGGAAGCCTCCTAAATAACTTGGAGGAAAACTATCAGGACTATTTGAGTCACTTTTCAACTATAACCTCAAAGCAGGCTTTGTACCATGAGCATAAAAGACTGTAACAGTTATCCCACTTCACAAGGCTGAACCATGAAATGAATTATCATGGAAATGACCAGCAAAGACATAGGCAGCCTTCAGATACTGGACACAACCCAGTTTGGCTTTGTCAAGGGAAGGTCATGCTTTCTAAACCTGATGGACTTTTCAAAAGATCACAAAGGCAGTGGATGAAGGAAAGCAATGCATTCCGCCTACCTGTACCTGGCTAAGGTGCTTGATAAAATATCCCACTAGGGTATGGTTGACAAACTAACAAATTGGGCATAAACCCCTACTTAACTCACTGGATGGCCAGTTTGCTTACAGACAGGACCCAGGAAATCAAGACTTTTGAAACCACCTGCAGTAAGAGACCATTCACCAGCAGGGTACCTCAGGGCTGCATGCTGGGACCGCTCCTATTTGGCATCTATTTCTCAGAGGTGAAGGCTAATGTCAAGACCATTTGAATGACCAAGTTCACTGATGACTGCAAATTAGCAGTTATCATAGATTCCCCCATGACACAAACATCTTACAAGAAGGTCTAACGCAAACAAATGACTGCTGCCAAAGTCACGGATTAAATCTCAATGTCAAAAAATCCATTATAGTGCCTTTTGGGAAAACACACACCCAAGCTAATTACTTCATTGATAAGACCCCTAAGAGTTGACCTGGTAGTCAGGGATCTAGAAACATATGTAGACAGCAATCTGTCCTTTGACCAATGTGTGCCCAAGGTAGTAAGAACATTGTTCAATGTCACCTAACTTATAAATAAGGGCATGGCATCCAGGTCCAAGGAAGTCACAGGTGTGACATTTTATTGGGTCTTTATCTGAACCATCATTGAGTATAATGCCTTCTTCAGAATGTATTTATTTTTTTATTTATTTAACATTTGTTTACCGGGAAAGTCCGACTGGACACAGGTCCTTTTTCAGTGGAGGCCCAGGGAGAAAAGCTCCAGTTAAGCAAAATTACAAGTTTGAGTTACAGTTACATGTAATATAAGACTTACACAAAAACATAAAGTTTATATACACTGCAAAAGAAAAAGACTTGTCTACAAGCAAGTTCAAAATGTCAAATATAAAACGTACAAAAAGATAAATATAAACTGTCTTACATAAACGTGTACATTAGACATCACAGTATGAGTATGTACATACGTATATAAGTAATTTGTCATGCTTGGGAAGAAAAAGAGACTCCTGAAAGAAGGAGAGGACAGATGCCTCAGTTAGGATTTATTGGGAGAGCAGTGAGATACAAAGTTAGTTAGAGATGTGGAGTTGAGCAGTTAGAGGTCTATCTAGGGGAGTTACAAGAACAGAGCCAGGAGTCTTTCATGTGTATTTTTAGGAGTTTTTTTAACTGTGTTAAAGAGCAGTAGGTAGTAATTTGGGTGGGCAGTTTGTTCCATATATTAGGGATGTAGTCTGAGAAGAGTGATTCACAGAATATACCCGACCAAACATATACAACATTTGGAAAACCCAAAAAAGTTCCTTACCAGGAGAATCTAGGGTATAAACACATTGTCCTATACAGATCACCTTAAAGCCCTATCTCCATACTCAGTTTTCTACCAGTTACTGAGAGGCTGTCTAAGCCTGGCATACAAGGTCTCCTCAGAGCACATTTGCAAAACAAACAGCATCAAAACCACTATATCCAAGGATTTAAATTTTGCTTGTGACATAAATAGGACAATGAGACAGACAGCTGAGAAGAAGGTAGAGATTAGGATACAGTCCAGCTGGGCATTCCTAGACTTGGATAAAGCATATGACAAAGTCCCAAGAAAGCTGATTTGGGCAGTATTGCTGTGGTTTAAAGTCCCAGAAACACTGGTAGAATTAGTGCAAGCTATGAACAAAGACACAATGACTCAAGTACGGACAGTGTTCAGTCTCACAATGGGAGTGAGTGTGCACCAGGGTTCAGGTCTGAGTCAAAGTAGCTCCAATTGCAGAAAATACAGTTTAGTCACTCATTTGGTAATTGCCCTCACAGGTGGTTGTCCCTACCATCAATTGTCAGCCTTTATCCTGCCTAGGTTTAGCTACCAATCACTTAATGGAGGGGAAGAGAGATCATGACATCATGAAAGCAATAATGTTCAACAGGGTGTGTGTTAACTGTCTAAATAATGCCTGTGCAGCTGGAAAGGTGTTATTTATGTAGTAACACACACCCTGGAGGGCATTATTGCATTTAGAGAATGGGCTATCAGTAGAATTATGTTTTGCCTACTTATGTTTTTATTATTATATTATTTTTTATATATTTTTGATGTAAAATAGTTCTTCCACTTAATATTACAAACTTTCTTTTTTATATGTAAATAGTGCTGGAGGAAGAATTTTACATCCAAAATATAACATTTTCAAAAATACCCAGATATTTACTTCATTTTTTTGGTCCCTTACTCCTAAAATTTGAGGTTTGTTGCCAGCCAGTGGGGATGGAAGTCACTAAATAATGACATACATTTAAGATTCACCCCGGGATTCATGAAGCTCGGTGCAGGAATGGCGTTAGGCTTGCACTGACCATGTGGCATAGAAATGGCGCAGTAGCGCCATATGCATATTAATGAAGGCACGCTGCCGCCACATCCACGTGCATAGGAAATGTGCGCGAGTGCATGGGGCGTGTTCAAGCGCCACACAGAGGCGGGGACATGTCGGCTGTTTATGTGCAACCTAAAATGCTGAATAGTACAGCCAGCCTCTAATTGTAATCACACCTGTCAGTGTCCGTGGATACTGAAACGTATGCAAAGCGTGCAAGACAGTTTTGCGAACACAAAAATAAGAAGCAAACACAAATGCACATAGCTGAATATTGAGTCCCCATCCCTCGAACAAATGACATTTAAAACCCCGAGCCCGTATTCCATTGTAGTATCGATAGTTATACCAAGTGGAAGCGAAACTCATCGTGTTAGCGTGCCACCAATAGCTAAGTCTAGCCCAATGGTCAGGGTTACCACCTGTCCCACATTGTGAGGGACAGTCCCCCTCTGGACAGTTGTGTCCGTACCAAAACCATTATAAATGTAAAATATCCCGCGATCGTAGGACATAATTATGTCCCACATCTTATGTAATAGTCGCATACAATAGTTATTTCCATATGTAAAATACCTACATGTTACAAGAAACAGAATAAGCAAGTAAACGAAACAGAAGAAACAGCTAAACTGCTACAACAATAAGCTTACATTTAGGCATAAAACAAAAGTACTATCTGTTGGACTGACCGTGGGTATGTGTTGGCCTGAAAAATCTGGTGTGTCCCGAATATATCCCATCCTGGCCATATGAAAAGGTGGTAACCCTACCAATGATCAGAGCATTCACACAATAACTGGCCAGCCTCTTAATCCCTCCTAAAACCAGTGACCTTTGGAGGAAAGGTGGTGAATTACACTGAATGAATAATGATAATAATTAAGAGCAATAGACGTCTTTTACTTCAGAAAATAAGTATTAATACATATGCTCTGATTCTGTCAACGTTTCAAGTTAATAGTACTAATATTTTAAAAGTGTCCATGTTTGTCCCTGATTCGTCGTTGCCTTGTCTCTGTTACTGTTGAAATTAGTCCCTGAGTGGTTGAGAGGTCCATACACATATCTACACCAACCAGCTGTCACATTTGTTGCCAGTGCTGTTGAATACCTGTAGTGAAGTCATATATCCTAGCCACCATCCATGCGGAATGTACTACGGATGGTGTAGTGGTCAAACCGGTGACTAAGGTGTGTCTGTTTCTGGGTCCAAGCCATGCAAGGGCTGCTAATTTTATGTGATGCCCAGAATAATGTCCGTCGGATATAGGGAGGTAAAGCCACATACAAGCAGACATAAGTGGGGATGCACGACGGACATTCAACAGTATGGGAAATGTAAATAGGTATGTAAGTGTATATGTATGTGTATGTACAAACAGATATATATATATATATATATATATATATATATATATATATATATATATATATATATATATATATAAATGAACATGGTCACAATAAAGCAGTCATAATGAATGTGAAGGGAAACACCAGCGGAACCCCCCAACCCGTATTATGTAGTGCCGACATATCAAGCTGGTCAGAAGTGGGCAAACCCCTGTGTCTGTAAACACAGGTAGAATGGTAACATTGGGACTAACTCTGTCCACGTGCTAATTCTGACTTTCAAACGGGTACAGGGTTGTTCCGGTCTCCATTCGGACAAGCCTAAACCCGGATGACCACATGAACACCCTGACAATCAAACACACGTATGTGCCGGGACTATAAGCTTTAGAGTTCTGAATATCCTCGGAGTAAACATGCAGCACGGGTCCAGAGCAGTAGGGAATAGGGGATGGCGCATGTGTAGTACTGCGGTTTTCCCAGCAGCAGAATGGATGCCTGCTGTGTATGTGAAGTATTGAGGTGTGTGTTCGGGTAACAATGAACCATGGGTATATATATAAATGAAGCAGAACACCAATAGTGTAATGGTTACAGCATCCGCCTAACGTAAAGGCATTCCTGGTTCAAGTTCGACTATAGCACATATCATTTTCCTTGTGGAATGAATGTCGCTGTGCTGTAAAGCCAACATTTAAACATGTAAAGGTGAATGTGTGTTTCGCATGGGGCCATTAACCAGATTCCTTCAATCAAAGTGGTACTGTCATAATGAATAAGGCACACGTAAGCACAAATAAGTGGTAGTAAACATATGTAACTCAGAGTAAGTATAGGCGAGTGCACCTGCGTGGGTGTAAGCAGCTCCCAGCATAGGAAATGTATGTTTGTATGTACAGATGTAATTTATATATATATATATATATATATATATATATATATATATATATATGTGTGTGTGTGTGTGTGTGTGTGTGTGTGTGTGTATAGATATATATTCACAGACATGATATATATATATATATATATATATATATATATATATATATATATATGAAGAATGAACGCCGTAAGAATAAAGCATACACAAGGGTTGTGAAGGGAATCGAGAGCAACTAAGGTATTATATAGTGCTTGTAGCATATGTCAGCTAAAGCTGCCCAAGAGTGAGCAGAGCACCGCTATTCACACCACAGGTAGGGTTCTACCTGTGGGCATAACATCGTTGAACTGCTACGTCTACATTACACACAGACGGAATGTAGTCCATGTTGGGACCCCCTGCACTTGTAAACCGCAAATGGCTGTAATCCATAACACCAAGAAGGGCACATATAGGTCAGCTAGTACGTAATAGGTATATATGCATACGCACATGCAGGCAACAATATGTTGAAGTACATTCTCTGTAACATATGCACTCCATTTATTGACATAAATAATATGAATGTGCATAGACAAACAAAGACAGTAGCTGGAATAATAGGCCGTGCAGATGAGGAACAGGTCAAATGACACTGTATCACATCCCAATTACCATCGGTAATCCGTACATGAACATATTGCAACATCTGTCCGCTGTATAACGTGCTAAATACCGATTACAAGATAACCGGAGTGAAGTGTCGGTGTCATAATGACTAAGGCAATAGTATGCTGGTGAAGCATATATAAAACCCAATACGCATGTGTAAGTGCGTATGAGCGGGAAATGTATTGGTCAATGGACACACAGATGTATATATATTCACATATATATATATATATATATATATATATATATATATATATATATATATATATATATATGTATATATATATATATATATATATATATATATATATATATATATATATATCTATATATATATACATATTATATATATATATATATATATATATATATATATATATATATATACATATATACACACACACAAATATATATATATATATGTTACTGTAAATATACACATGTACATACCTAGGTTACGTTACAGCAGTTATGGGAAACATATGCTCAGACCGGGCATATGTTAGTGGGAGGTCCAATAAGCAAATGTCTACCTCCCACACCCCCCCAGCTAGGCCGGTGAGACATACAGACACGCAATAAAGGTAAATACACCGCTGCTTTCCAGACCACCAGCAGGAGACTACCAGTGAGAGAGATCTGCATGGTCTACACTTTAAACATGGATCACGGGGTCCCTTGTGGGACACCAAAAATTCACCTTGACAGTAAACCTGTGATGCTCGACGCAACCAGGATGTAGCTGTACATGGAACAGTAGGTTGTGCAAGTCTGATAGCACATGGGTTGACAAAACGTACGACATGTGTCCCGAAATGGGGAGAGTGGGCAGTGTGTAGGGGTGTGTTCATACCCCAGCTGCGCTCACAGTGAGGATGAGTGCTGTAGAGGGGTGTCAGGTAGGGGAATCATGGGTATGCAATCATGGCCCTAAGTATGCAGGTGTAGGTTTTCAGAGATGTATTAGGCCCACCCCATGGAAGTAATTAATATTCTGATGTGGGTATAGCAGACGCCCATACCTCCCAAACCTTAAGAGCACATTTTATTTATTTATTTTATTTTATTTTATTTTACATTTGTTGACCGGGAGGATCCGACTGGATGCATGTCCATTTTCAGCGGAGGCCCGGGGAGAAAAGCTCCAAAACACAGGTTACAAAACACTTAACTAAACAATGAAGCAAAATATACATTCAAAATAAGAGCATTCTAACTTATTCTTTCTAATTTATTTTAAATGTAAGAGGAGTAGGATAGTAAGGAGATGTAGAATATTCATGAGTTATAGACAGTTATTACATTCTAGAGTGGACTATCCGGGTTTAGGCAATGGCAACCGCATTGAGCCCAGATGAGTTTTAGCTTAGCTTTAAATTGACTTAAAGTAGAGATGGATATAATATCATGGGGAAGTTTGTTCCAAATTTTACCTGCAGCGTTGGAGAGAAGGAAGTCTCCAGCAGAGTTATTAGTTTTGAGTGTTTGGATTAGGAGACGGTTGGATGACCTCAATGGGCGGATTATTACAAAGGGGAAGTAGTGCTTTGAGGGAAGGAGCATATTCAGGGTTATATATGATTTTGTGAGTAAGGACTAGTAGGTTGAAAGTAATTAGGTTAGGAAGCTCAGACCAGTTGAGTTTGGCTAAATTGGTACAATGATGGGTCCTATATGGGGACCCAGTAACAAACCTTGCAATATGATTGTAGCATTTAGAGTTTGTTCATGACAGTTTTACTTATATTGTGAAGTAAGGGGGACGAGTACAGGAGTGATGAGAGGAGGTGAGTCTGGGCAATGGCCATTTTAGCTTGGGGGGTCAGGAAGCTTTTTATTTTATATAAAGAGCCTAGCTTTTTGTTAATGGTCTTAATTATTTGGTTTGCGTGTATATCAAATTTTAGTTTGTTGTCTATGGTTACCCCTAGTAATTTTGTCGAGAGGTCTGGAGAAATAATGGTCCCATCCTTTGCTTGGATAGTAAAGTTAATGGGGTAGGACTTTTTTGTTGGAAGAAACAACAACATTTTAGTTTTTTTTGGATTGAGAATCAGGCTGACGACTGGAGAGCCAGTTTTCTATTTTGCTGAAAGTAGACTGGGTTAACAGTTGTAAATCTGAAGGGTAGTACCAGAGCAGATTAGTGGAATCATCTGCATATTGTATACAACTGGCATTAGGAGTAACTGTATGCAGATCATTGATAAAATTGGAAAATAATAGCGGCCCTAGAATAGATCCTTGAGGTACTCTAATGTATTGGGTAGTAGCTTAGAGTTTGGTCTGCCATAAAACTGCTTGTTTTCTGCCAGATAGATAGGAACTAAACCATTGTACAGCAATGGTGTCAAGACCTAGTGAAGGCAATGTATTGATTAAAAGTTTATGATCCACCATATCAAAGGCCTTTGACAGATCCAGAAATAGTGCTGATGAGATTGTTATTATTACGATGGGAGTTTATGGTATTTGAAAAGACAAGGAGGGCTGAGGTGGTACTGTGGAGAGGTCTGAAACCATGTTGGGTATCAGCCAGTAGTTGGTTGACCATTAGGTGTTTCATGAACTGTTTCTGAACACATTTTTCCATTATTTTTGCTAAAGGGAAAGTATGGATATGGGCCTATAGTTAGAAAGATCAGTGGAAGTGCCTCCCTTGTGGAGGAATTACATATGATATCTTCCAGATCTCGGGATTATGGCCTCTGCTAAGGAGCGGTTGATGAGGATTGACACTGGGTAAGCAATTCGTCAGCTGTTTTTGCAAATATTCAGCTGGGAGTTGGTCGGTTGAGAGTGTGGAGGGTTTTAGTTTTTAATTAATTTACATATAACGGAAGTTGCAACAGGTTGAAAGGTAAGTAGGGAATATTTTTAGTGTTCGAGGTCAGAGGTATGAAGGCTAGGTGGTAATTGATTAGACAGAGTTTGTATTGTCTCAGTGAAGAAGTGGTTAAAACTATTGGAGACATCGTCAGTGGATTTATCAATGAGTGTGGCAGGGGCAGGGGTAGTAGTGCGACCAGGATGAAGAAGTTGATTTAGTCCAGCCCAGAATTTTTGTGGACAGTTTTGGTGGTCGGTTTGCAATTTACAATAGTATTGTCTTTTATCTAGTAATATTTGCCTTTTAGTTTCATTCCTAAGTTGTCTGTATTTACTTTGGTCCAAAGGGAGTTTGGAAGTACGCCAGACAGACCACGCCTTGTTTCTAAGTTTTATTTTCAATCTTGTTTCTTTTGAAAGCCAAGGAACATCTACAGCTTTGGTTTTCTTTGAGCAGTGGGTGCATGAAAATTAAGAATTTCTAAAATTTTTGTTAAAGTAAAGCACAGCTTCCTCTAGGGGTAGATGTTTTAGTAATGTCCAGTTACATGAAGATAGTTCTAGTTGTAATTTAGTTAAGTCAAGTTTCTTTTGTTTCTAACAGTTCTGATTGTGGGTTGCATGGGAATGGCTATCTTATGCTTAATGATGTAGGTGAGGTGGTGGTCACTTAAACTATCGGGGAGAGTACCAGATGTATAGTGATCAGGGTGCTTATTTATTAGTACCCAGTCAAGTATACTGTCCTTCTGGTTAGGTTTCCCTAGCCTAGTTGGAGTATTAATAGTTTGCTTGAAAGAGTAAAGGTTAATATGTGAGGAAGGAGCTGAGGGGGCACAGGTATTCCAATCTATGTTAAAGTCTCCGAGAACTAAGGTCTCTTGGGGGAAGTGAGTTGATATCCAGTGAAGGGTGTTTTCGAGGGTTTCTATATTATTTCCTGGGGGAATGTACAAGCAAATAATATAGATAAATTTATTGCTGTTAATCTGAAGCTTGGAAATTAGTATTTCTGCATTGTTAAATTGAGGTGGTTGCAAAACATCAATAGATACAGTTAGATCAGATTTATAGAGTATGGCTACTCCACCTCCTTTCCTGGGAACTCGGTCTCTACGGTGTATATTGTAACCTGGGATTAGTATCTCATTATCGGTAGTTGTAGGTTTTAACCATGTTTCAGTTAGACACAAGATCTCAGGGGAAAGGTCTACTAGTACCGCATGAAGTTCATGTACTTTGTTGTTTATGCTTCTGATGTTCAGATGACAGGTTAAAAGAGAGTTAGTAGGACGGGCAGTAATGGGGTTGGAACTAATATCAATGTTGGGAGAGGACTGCAGGTCAATGCTGGTGGGACCAGGGTTGGGGTGTATATCACCATGAGGGAGCAGATTAAGTCTAAGTTTGGAGATAAGTTTTAGGAATTTATCTAAAATTTTGTAAGATTGTTTGAGTTTGGGGGTTTTATTTCTATTTGCGGCGGTTGGGTAAGGTAGCAGTAAACAGGAGGTTGATTCTTCCCAAGTACCATAAACATGAAAGTAGTTATTGAATTTACTTCCAATTATATCTACTGGATAGTCCATAAACCACTGGGGGAACACATAGAGACCATATCAGTAAACTGTACCCGATTATCATGGACGTCCGTGATTACAAATCAGAATCTAATACAGTCCCAACTAAACCCTTCTAGAACTAGTGATATTAGGTGGACAGGTGGCGGAATACACATAATGACTAATGACAACATGTATGAGTCATAAACAGCATGTACCTCGACAAATGTGTATGAATACATATGCTCTGGGACTGTCAATGTATCAGGTTAATAGTACCAATCATCTAAATGTGTCCCTGAGGGTGTTATGCAATGTCCCTGATTTAGTGTTCATTCTCCCCCATTTGTATGTGAGGTCTGCTAGTGACGGAAAGCTCATATTCCGCCATCTACCTTAGATAGATGATAACATAATAGGTTGGGGTTACCACCTGTTCACCTTTGCGAGGGACACTCCCCTTTGGGCAGTTTTGTCCTGAAAAATAAATGTTATTATGGCACATGGCCTGTGATTTAGGGCAAAGAATCCATATATTGTCTGTAGTGGTTGCATAAAATGATTATGTTGTATCTGAAACACCTAGATGTTATAGGACACAGTATTAGCAACTATAATTCTACAAGAATAACCTTTTATTTAGGCAAAACAGTGAAGTAGTCTATTTTCTACTGGCTGTGGGTATGTGTTGCCCTGCCAAATCTGACATCTCTACATATAGTTCCTACCTTTCAAAATGGCCAAAGTGGGACCTGCTCCGTAGAAATGTCAGATGTACCAGGTCAGAACATACCTACAGCCGTGCATAGTACAGAACTATACATATTTGCACAAATAAAAGCTTAGTCTAGTAGCAGTCCACTTGCTTATGCTACTTCACATAACATATAGAAGTGTCATATATGCAATAACTGTTGCATGCAACTATTACAGAAACGTAGAATAAAATATTGTCCTGTAATCAGCACATTTGCTATGTCTTAATTATTTTCGCATGACACATACGCCTAGGGAGGGACTGTCCCACGCAAAGTGGGAGAGGTGTTAATCCTAAAGTCCCACCTTGGCCAATTTAAAAGGTGGCAAACCTACAATAGGTATATGGTAGCATGACCCGGCAGATGGATGTGGGTCCCAAAACACATTTACTTGTCTGCATTGCAGGGTATCGGTTCCCATGTATCAGCCAGATGGGAGCAGATTGTATGAGGAACAAGCATATAATATGATTAACTCACTGGACAGGCCACCGACTCCGTACAGTCGAATGCCATGCCGTTCCCTAATGGTCAGCCATACCTGATACTGTAGTCATGTACTCCGATGTAATAGGCATCACAAGGGATCATGCCCACCCAGCATGAGTGACACATGCAAGCACCAATGTCAGTGCATGTGCAAGTGAGGGAGCGAGCGGGTGTAAGCATGTTTGGCTACCAGTATGTGAGTATTGCACTGGTAAAGAAATGTGGAGGCTAACCAAGTGTAAGAAGCTGTAACCAGAGATCAGCAGTGCTTAACACCACACAAACCCATGCACAACCACTCCCAACTGCTTCAATGTGCCTTACTCCCTCCGTATCCAATGGGCTTGTTCTGCCCGCAAACAAATAACCATCCTTTGCAAGTGTTGGTAGCAACACCCTGCACACACAGCTAATGTGAATTACCAATACATCATGGCAAATATACAGACAATAGACAGTACCAAACACATACCATACAGCACAGTCATCCAACAGTATAGCAATGTACTGGCAGATATGTCCGGACCACTGGTGTTTGCAGACCTGGCCTTCTTGTATTTACGTGTGTGAGCATGCCCAGTATGACCATTCCGCATGTTGTCGACTGACATTGCTGTCATACCTTCATGTGTTTGAGCATGCCCAGTATGGCCAACTGCATTGCATGTGTTACATGTCCAGGTAGTCTGTACTGTGGTGCCGACTTCTGCTTTGTACACTGACAGGTGGCATGCTGTGTCTGCAGGATATCCATCGGTCATGTGGCATTGACTGTTGCTACATTTCTGCACAGCGTGGGGAGACATCCGACTGTATCCACATTCCTACACAGCATTGGGGGGTGCACCTGACTGTTGCTATATGTGTACGTTGAAAGGGGGGCACACCTGACACTTGTACACTTTTGCTACTACTGTACTGGTATGTCAGGTACTCCATCTTAGTGTGTAGACCTACCTATTGTGCTGGCTAGAGACATACCAGTGTACTCCAGATCTTACCTTTAATTACCAACATATTAGTTTCAGACGTCCTAGCCTTCATGACCTACATCCAACTGCTTGGCCTGCTGTAGTCTGTCTGTGTGGGTCTGTGGGGGGGTCATCCATAGGCCATATTCAGAGGCCATAGTACAGCGTTTGTCTGTGTTGGTATACACCTGTCCAGCTGGTTGAGACTTATGTGGGCTGTATGGACACACATGATGCTCAGCCCATTACCTGCAGTGGGTTATGACACCCTGTGTACTACTGGTTACTATGGTAACCCTCGTATGTGCTATAGATGTCATGGTGCCACTATGGACGTCTACTGTCTGCTGCCTTAACATTCGGCCACCAAATTCCCTTGCATGCTCACATCCGTACCATAGCTACAGGTACCAACACATTCTAATACAACTGCCAATTGGTAGGTTGATTGACTTACCTTGAGGGTGTGCCAGACCTGAGGATGGTGCTGGAGGGCTGCCTATGTCGGATGCACATAGTGCACTTCCTATATATGGCTGAGCACAGGTAGTGTCATGTTTGGCATCCCTTTTACTGTCTGTGTGAGTCAGAAAAGGTGACATTCCCTGGGTCCCTACTCTGTTAGTGCATATGCTATGCATTGCCTCTTTGCCAAGGCCAGGTCATACTGGGCACACCTCCTTCCACCTACTGGGTCCGGCTCAGGTTGTTGTTCCTCCAAGTCACTCTGTGCCTGTACAGGCCTTGGCATTGGTGCGGGGCTATGTGGCCCTGCCCCATGCTGTTCCTGCTGCAGCTGTTTCCGCAGGATCATATTGTGTAGCATAGCACATACCATAACAATTTGGGTGCATGTAGCTGGTGAATACTGCAAGACTCCACCAGATTTGTCCAGACACCAGAACCATGACCTGAGCATACCAAACACACGCTCTATTATATGTCTGGCCTGTGCCTGTGCCTCATTATGACATCATTGTTCAGGTGTGTGTGCATTTCTGATGGGTGTCATCAGCCATGGCTCTAGTGGGTACCTAGCATCCCCCACTAGGTGACCGTAGGGGATGTCCATATTGGCAAAGCTGTGGTACAGATGTGTTAGATGCCATATATTGGAATCTTCATAGCTTCCATGCAGCCAGCACACACATTCAGTATAATGCCCTGGGCATCGCATACAACCTGCCAGTTGATGGAGGGGATGCCCCTGTGGTTAATGTAGGCCCTACCCTGCTCATTGGGTGGTGCTTTGATGTATACGTGCATGCAGGCTATAGCACCCACTACCCCAGGGTAGTCTGCCAGAGACGCATATTGCTGGTCAACACCTCACGTGTGTTGAGGAAATGTATGTGCTCACTGGCATGTGGTGACATGGCATCCAGGAACTGATAGTATACCCTGGATGCAGATGCCTGTGAGATCCCCATGATATCCCCAGTTGTGCTTTAGGAGGTATCTGTGGCTAGTATACCTAGGTGTACACATACCTTGGTATCCACTGGGATGGGTTCCCCTCGGCCTGTTCGATTTGTCAGGTGTGGCCGGCACAGCTAAACAATCTGCTACAGGAGGTCTCTGCCCACCCCATAGTGCTCCACTATCTCCAGCTCATGTAGCCCCTGGTAGGTTACCCTGTGTCTGTATAGTCTTCTCTGTCTCCTCACTGAGGGTTGTTTGGCAGCATTCACATCCTCACCACCCACAGCCTCCTGCACATGTTGGTCTATGTTGCCTGCTGCAGCCCTTCTCATTTCATAGGATTGTTTGTTAAAATTTCCTCGCATGTATACACTGGTGGTGTAGAATGTGGAAAAACCCGAGGGGATGGTGCTTGCTCACTTTATCATAGTGTTCTGGGCTGGGCTGGTCTGCTGGGCCTGTAATCTGCTGATTCTGATAAATATCACCTGTTTGTCTAGCTTGTTCACCTTGCTTACTCTCCCACTGCTGTTGTCCCTCCCAATTGCACTAGGCAGGTATAGACACACCCATAGCTTAGGCGTTCTAAGCTAGGAGCAATCCCGAGACACAGGGCTCCAATCTACGTACAGTATGCCTGACCCCCCCCCCATGCTTTCACCTATATTCGAGTCCTACACCTGGCTATCTATACACATGCACTCTTGGGACCTGCATCATACCCTGGGGATAAACGGGGTTCTCTATTTTCCACCTTGTTTGCATAGTATTGTCTTCTAATGCATAGTTACATGACCCATACTTAGCCTCCCCAAAAATAACCACTGCTTACTGTCGTGCAGACCCGCACACAACTGGTTAAACGTGCCTTATTATCACTGTATTCAATGTCCCTTGTTCTTCCCAAGCAACAAAACAACCAGTCTCTGCATGGCTTGAAACCAGGACCCTGCACACCACAGACGATGTGCTTTACCACTAAGCCATGGCAGATATACCTACATCTGAGGTTATCACATACAGATCATCCAGCACACACACACACACACACACACACACACACACACACACACACACACACACACACATATACACACACATACGTAGATATAGAATATATATCTCAACAGCGGACTACGTGACACCATAGCATTAGACAAGAATGAAAAGTAAACCACTTGCGCCTCCTGCATTATGTACTGGTGTTAATATCAAGGCAAGTGTGTTTCTGTGCATCACATGGGTTCAGACTGTATTAAGGGTAAGATTAGGGCTGCTGACATTACTCATCAGACCTATTGCCGAATGTATGTGTATGTCTTGCCAACCCAGTCTCTTGGTCGATTGTGACATTTATGGCCACTATATAAGAAAACAACAAAACACGCTCCTCAACACATCCAGTAGCTAGCCACTCACAGACACCAACACATAGGATATGTCTGTCAAACACACACACCTGTCATGCCTTGGAATAGAACACCTACCTGTCTATTCTATCACACTACAGCATCACACAGTTATAGAATGCACTACCGTGATTACTGGGACACAGCACTCACAGAGGTGTACTTCTAGGTGGGTGATATCATCAGCATTGGCAAAGACGGTGATAAGGACTGTATGGAGTGTGAACAGTCTAAAATCATTATTCTGTCCCTAGACAGATGGAGACACACACACACACAGTTGGCATGGCTGGGATTAGAATACCGACCTAACCACCTTATCACACTACAGCATTTTGCAGTTACAGAACGCGCTACTGAGATTACTGGGACACATCACTCCCAGAGGTGTACTTCTAGGTGGGTGACATCATCAGCAATGGCAAAGTCGGCGATACTGATTGCATGGAGTATGAGCAGTCTAAAAACATTATTCTGTCCCCAGGCAGATGGAGACACACACTCACACACACATACAATTGGCATGGCTGGGATTAGAACACTGATCTAACTACCTTATCACACTACAGCATTGGGCAGTTACAGAACACACTACCAAGATTAGTGGGACACAGAACTCCTAGAGGTGTATTTGTAGATGGGTGACATCAGCGGCCTTGTTAACGGTGAGTATAAGAAATGTACGGAGTGTGAGCAGTATAAAGGTATTACTCAGTTCTCAGGCAAACGGGAGACACACATGCACATACACACGCCAAGTGTGGGACTAGAACACTGACCTAACTACCTTATTACACTACAGTATTACGCAGTTACAGAACGCGCTGCCAAGATTACTGGGACACAGCCCTCCCAGAGGTGTATTTGTATTTGGGTGACATCATCGGCCTTGCTAACAGTGGGTATAAGAAATGTATGGAGTGTAGCCAGTCTAAAAGCAATTTAGAGTCCACCGGCAAATGGGGACAGACATACACACACACACACGCCAGTGTCGGGTATGGAACACCTGCCTATTTACAGATTACTATTACAATACTACATATATATGAGTCACGCCACACAGACTACATATGTCAAGGCTGTCATTATGACCATCTGGGAATGCGGACATCAACAGAGATGCTGGCAGTTGAGATGTACATACCTGTGAACCTGTGTGTTTAAAGTATGAATCCATCCTGATCTGGAGTATGCCCATCTGTGGAATGGATGACTACTACCACTATACAGGGTTACAATGGCCATGCCCATACACTGAGGCACATAACCAACACAAGGTGTCACTGGGCATGCTCACACACTTAGTAGCACAGGGCTGTTCAGAATGCACTATGTGTCCATCTACACAAGGATATACTGGGCAGGCTCATACACTTAGTAGCACGGGGCTGTTCGGAATGTACTATGTGTCCATCTACACAAGAATATACTGGGCATGCTCATACACTTAGTAGCACAGGGGGCATGCTTACACACTTACTAGCACAGGGCTGGTCAGAATGCACTACTATGTGTCCATCTACACAAGGATATACTGGGCATGCTCATACTCCTAGTAGCACAGGGTTGACTGGGATGCACTCTGATGCTAAACACGGAGGGCCACAGTAGCCATGCTATTACAGGTAGATGTAAATAACACATTGTAATGGGCTCTGGTGTTGGTAGTTGTCATTGTTAGTGGGAACGCTGCTCTACATATATTTGACACCGGTCTTTAACAAATCAGCTGTCATTCTGGGATGACATGGCTGACAGTCGGCAGGCCTTTGTCACATATCACATGCATCCATGATATAAGGGAATGTGGCTATTACCCAAGTCGCATCCGCCCACACAGTGCCATTCCAAGGCAAATGTCCTAAACACAGGTTAACTCTCATACACCTACAGGACAACTGCATTGTTTTCTTATGCTAACCAGTGCTAGATGTGTAGCATCCATATTCACAGCTGGCCACTGTAGATCCAACAATGAGGAGTACTGACATCTGTGCAGTGAGGAACACCTGGCTGATGTCTCTGTAGTGCACAATAGCACTACCACCATATACCTCAGAACCTAGCACTACTACCATATACCTCAGAACCAGACATGTGGGCCATAACACAGATATGGACCATTCCAGGTGGTGTACCCACATACATAAAGGCCACTCACATGTACTGACTGGTCCCCCCATGAAAGGCATCACAGATGAGCCATGTGCAGGACACAGTGTCACATGCTGCATTCTAGGATGTAAACTGCAGACATCACCATGCCTTCGGACCACCACCACGCAACCATACATGTTGTATGACAGACGAGTACACCACCATGTGACCCTTGACCTGTGTACTGTACTAAGCTCTACATCAACTGTAGACAGTACACATGTACTGACACAGTTGCATCATGTGTTATTCAATGCAATGATACTACTGTCTGTGACCAGGTCAGCTGTACACATGCCAAGGGCCCTCAGTACTGTCCACCATTAGCAGATGTCTGTTGCTGTACACCAGTACACACCCTCATGTATGGATATGACATACATGTACTTGCCCTGGGTATGTACATGCCACACACACAACATACCTGTAAATAGCATAGCTGTTGTAGTCCTTTGTGCAAACAGGTGGTTACAGCCATTACACATATGCACATGGAATGCAGGTCCATGGCTGCTGAATGCTAACAGTACATAAGGTGTGATATCAATGTTGACAGAGGTAACATCCCCTCTGTACTGGTCACCCATCATATCATACAACAGTCCATGTATCATGTATGTTATTACACATATCCACCGATTGCAATGCCTAGAAACATGACCAAATGTCAGGATTGTAGGACCTACACACCTGTACATGTAGTGTTGTGTGTTTAGATAACATGCGTGTGCAGTTGCTGATGTATGCAGGTGGCGTGTATTCTAGTACATCATGCAGCTGCAATGTAGCCTCAACATTGCCAGCTGTATATGGTGATATGCTGAATGTACAGAAAGATGCACCACAGGTATGGACAGATGTGTTGAAATAACTAAGTGGCGGGGCATCTTTGCAGATGGATGTTTGCTGTGGACAGCTCACAGGTGTGTCACAAGTGGTCCTACAATACCCTGTGTAACCGGTAAGCAATGGTTTTGTTAATTGAAGGACATAAGACACAACTTAGCGGTTAGGGTGATAGCGAAGGTAAATCACTTGACACCAGTTAATAGATATGACGTCCCTAGTGCATATATCAGCACTGTTGTCACAGGAAGCATCAGTATAGTTTGTAACACGTGCAATACTGCTGTATGTCTGACACATAACATGAGCTAGGCAGGTCTGAGATTCACAGTACTGGCATGTGTGGTTGCGTGTGTGTCCATATTTGTCACGTATTGTGGGGAATATATCTCAATTGTTACTCACTCTCCTGTACACTAGTGTACACATCTGTAAAGACTGCAATGTATAAAGCAGGACATAGGCAGGGGCGTGTATCTCACACATGTGAGGTATCTGTATGTGCATGACATAGGTGTATTAATTACTGAATGCCACAGTGTGTGTATGTAGGGCGGACTGGTTCCTTGGGTGAGGATGTATGTTACCATACTGAACTGATAGGACCCCTCCCACCATCCAGGTGATGCATTCAACTATCCATGTTGATGTCCCTGATCTTAGGTCGTACTGACTACCTGTACATGTGTATTCTCTGTGGCGCATCATGTAGGTGCACAGTAATGATGATTTGCACATAGGCAGGGGTCCTCAGCACACCAGTAGCAACTGTGTGTAAGTCTGTGTTACTGTGTCGGTGAAGCCGTGAGTGTATATGTGTGTGTGTGTGTGTGTGTGTGTGTGTGTGTGTGTGTGTGTGTGTGTGTGTGTGTGTGTGTGTTACAGTGTCACTGAATACATGTGTGTCAATACCTGAGTATGTGGGTGCAGTTGTGTGTTGACATCCTGTCATGGGAACATGTATTACTGATTCCCATTGAGGTATCACACTTCCCACTGGCCTTTACCCTTGTAATCAGCTAGACCACTCTCTTACCTCACCACTCCATGTAACTGTACCTGTGATGTCACCCTTTATGGATGTCATGTCTGTGGCCACAGTAGCATAATACACACTATCATGCTCTTGTAACAGTAGACGTGTTTGTAACTTGGGACATTCTCACTGGTATGTGGCAGCTACATGGTGCATGCTGGTATATTCAAACATACCTGTGAGTAGTCCACATTGACATATGGGACACTTAACTGCAAACACTGACATCTACCGGCACGTGCAATTAGACCTGAAGAAGGACAGCAGAACAACATGACCAACATGCATTTACTGTGGTTACACAAGACACATACTGTTAACAGTATTGTACACCTGTACTACATGGTATATCTGCTGACTGACAACAGTCCTCAACATTTGTAAACTACACATCATCCTAGTCTGTTCAACCTGTGCATCAGACCATATAAACATGTCTCTGCACCGACTGTGTGGATGTCAGGGATGCGGCACATGCATCTTCATATGCACAGGGTGTTAATCTTTGGCAGAGGCCTAGGCTGCACCATTGTATGACATCATGTGTGTGGGTTTGGGTTTTTGATCTAATTGGGTGTGTGTGGATGTTATGCATGTGTGTGTTGCGGTGCCCTACATATGGGTCCAGTGTGTGCGTGTATGTCTGCACACAGTTCTCCCATGTGTTTGGCTTACACAGGGGTATTATTGACAGCTGCAGACTGTACAGGTGAGGTATTACAGTTCACAGTGTCTGGCCATGGACATGTGACCTTTGCCTGCCAGGGGTTGCACGGGCACTACCAGACAGAGGTGCAGATTGGGTACTGTCTGATGTCACTAGTCCACTGGAACCGTGTCCTTGTTGGGACCATCCCGGACCATGTGCACATAGCCTGCTGTGTTGTGGTGTGGAAAGCACAGCACCAGATGCACTGCTGCTGCTACCGCCACTATGGGAGGGGGCATGTGAGGTAGCTCGTACACGTAGACATGATACAGGTGATGTAGCAGGCCTACATCCACGTGCTCGACACCTCACTCCTACCAGATGTTTCAACACAGACAGCTCATGCTCGTGGATTGTCATGCCACTGTCAAGGACTACATCCATGTCATTCAACCATCTATCCAAAGCATCAGCAATCTGCTATTGAGCATTTACCATTGCCTGGATGCTGTTGTTTAAAGAACGGACAGCAGCCCTCTGTAGCCTCTGATCTTCTCTGTTGCTTCAGCACCTGTCTGTGCCTCCATTACAGTCTGAAACATGTGTCTGGTGACACCAGCTGCTGTGCTCTGTCGTGCAGGAGCATGTTGGCCAGAGGTCCTCCTACAAGCAGCACTGGATACGTGCCTGTGTGGGGCATCACCAGTAGTTTGGCTGACACCGTGGTGTGCAGGCACACCTTCCATAGCCCCCACACTTTCCTGTTCCAAGCTACCACGCACCAACTGGCCTTCCTCTATGGCCACTGGTGATGGGGTATGTGCAGGTATGGGATCTGTGTGCGGGGATGAGGTGGATATAGATGGAATGGCAGCCAATGACACAGTTTCAGCCCCTGACAACTCTGCCTGTGATCCAATCATACATTCATCATCACTGCTAGAGTCTGTGGGGACACTAACATCTGATGTACCGCAGGAGGGCAATGCACCTACATCACCTGTGAGGGCAGACAAGAACTGTACATTGCAATCTATACAATAGACACACACGCATGTGATATGACAGAAGGCATTCAACATGCATGTGATATGGCAGATGGCATGCACCGCAGATAATAATAGTGGTAGTTATCATACATCCCTAAGTTGCACACAGCATGCATGTGTGATAGCAGACGGCATGCAACTTACACAATCATAGTAGTGGTTAGCATACATCCCTGTGTTACACCATGTGGACCAGCACAGGTTAACAGTACACCTGCCTGATGTGTGGCATATGACCTTGATAATCACATGTAGCATGACATGTGATCTGCTGACGTGTGCAATGACATGCATACATGTTTAACACAATGGTGTCCTGTCGAATATACAGTGGGGCAATGGTGTACCAATTCAGTGTTGTCTGTCCACCCTACAGATATACTGCAAATTTAGCTGATGTGCATAGTCATTGCAGGGAATCATGAGGAGTCTCTAGTGCTATACAGTGTGAGTTACAGACAGGGTTCATGACTGTGTTCAGATACAATACATATATACTGTGAAATGTGACGCACGTCACTGAGGTGTATACACACTAAACCATGATGTGGAAGTTGTAAGACAGGTCACTGATGGGTATACGGATGACACCTTTGCACATCTGCAACCATATTGCTGCAGCCTGGCAGCTATGGGCATACATGGCGAACACGTTGGTACACCATGTCCCACATGACATCTGTGTACCACACACAAACACACACGAGGAGCTAGTATGGCATTCATGCCCATCACCAGCAACAGGAATGTACTGTATCTGTGGCCTAATGTGGATACTGTACAGGTAACTGCTGTCATGTTGCAACACCCTCAAGATGTTCAACACATCCTATGTGGTGGATTGATGTTACGCCTACACAAGATGTGCACAGGCCTGTCGAATGTCTAGTATTCCACATCTACATTATGACCATTATACAAAGGCCATGGCTGAACCATGTGTAGCCATTGTACGACAGGGTGTACACACAAGCATAACACTTCTAGTGTGTGTGTTGCTCCATGTCTCTGGCCATCCTCCATGGCCATGTGTGTACATGTGTTGTCCAAATTATAATGATGGGCATCTATTTCACATATCTGTGTTGTCCCATATGACATATATGCTCCACTGACAACAGGGTTATGCAGATAAAGGGTGGTATGTGGGATAAGTTTTCAGGTTAGGTAGGCAGTGTAGCAGCCAGGCCAATAGATGTCATGGACATGTCAAGATAGCACATCACGTTGTGTGACATTCATAGCAGGGCTATGATCCACACCAGTGAAACCTGTGTGCTGGCCATACTCCAGCCCACTGTGTAGTACTGTTTGTATTCACAACATGTGTAGATCAGATCTGTTGTACGTTCCTAAAGTGAACAGCTCCTCTACCATTGTATGCACAACTGTCAACACATCTGGCAATAAAGTTTGTGAGGATTCATGTCGGTGAGATGATTCACATAATTTGCAAGTGTGGCACATGAATAGTCATTGTGATGCATTGCAACTCTGACCTGTATATTGTGACAGGACCATAAATTATGTGTACATGTTGTGAATGGCCAAATGGCAGATAGATTTGTGCATTACGGTTCCTGATAAATAATAACACTCTCAACTGCAACAGGCTGCTGTCGCCATAGAACGCCAGAGATACCTAAATAGGAGTAACACAGCAGTATGAGCATAATCCACCCCTGTATAAAGGCTACAGGGAGCAATGTGCATAACACATACACCAGTACATTCGACTATACTATGGTGTATGCACATGTGTGCATACACAGAGTAGCATACTATAGTATGCGGCATGTGTGTATACATGCCTTGCATATGATGTTACATTACATATTGTACAGTGACACATGCAGCTATATGGAATATAGTTGTTATAGGTGCAGCAATGACTTACCAAGCAACTCCAGGCTCAGTGGTTGAGAGACACCCACCTCCACAAAATTGGCTAAGGCTTGTGGATGTGGTTCTGCAGGTTGGCCAGTAGCTCCTCAGCACGTGTGAGTGGGGGCTGGGTTGGTGGTCCACCACCTGTTGCACCTTGTTCCCTGGCGATTGTATTCACATGCTGTTTCGCCCATCTAATGAGGTCTGTACAGTGTCTGTGCATCTGCTGGTATGTGTGGTAGTGGCCACCCATATCATTAACCCTCCTGCGAAGTTCCATCTACAGGGCATCCCACTGCTGTGCATCCTGTGGCACATGGCTGAACAGGATGTTGTGATTATCAAGTAGGTATGGGATGAGGACCTCATCCTCCAAGTGTGTAAAAGGGGGAAGCCTTGCAAGCGGCATACCTGGAAGACATAATGATGGAGACAGGTCACAGTACCTCAGAGACATACTGAGCTACAGCTGAACATACATGTGTATCGCATTACTTCAGTTTAAATAGTTGTATTTGCAAACCTACATGACACTGACGTGTTTGTGTCACACACGTGTGACATTCAATGTTGAGTGGATATTATCACCATATATGTGTGTGTGTGTGTGTCACCTGATTACATTGCTCATACTCCATGTGGTTGCTGTCTTGATGTGGCCATGTCTGTTTGCCTGTACTGGTGTTCCTACCTATCAGCACATGGTTGGATGTGTCCACATTAATGCAGTCAACCTTGATGCAGTGTATATGTCACATATAAGGACTTACACTGCCTTAACAGACATGACTTGTGACCCTGCAGACATGCTCACATAAGGTTTTACATGTATGTGTTCTGCCATATACATCTACACGGCACTGTACAGTGATTCAACATCCTACCATGTATCACCTGTGTTGCACATGTGATACACATGGGACACTGGCTAGCCAGATGGTATTTGCAGGGATGGATATCAACTATGGCATGTACAGTCAAAGTCAACTAGTGGGCTATATGCCATGGGCCATGTATGCATCTAGGATGAAAGGTTACCTGGCAGTAGCTGGCAGGTGGGTCTGTGGGGCCAGGTGGAGCAGTGCCACATTACTGATCCACAGGGTTAATGATACATATACCATGTGTTACCATGCGGTCATCACACCATGTCTGAGAGGGGAGCAATGTGCAGCTTTGACAGACAGGAATGCATAGTATGGCAGGACTATGTCAAGTGTATGGGACAAGGATCTGTCCAGCATGTGGTAGGTGGATGTCCATGAAGTATGTGTTCGAGATCAGGATGAGTACGTGTAGCATGTCCGACATCACTTGGTTGGACATGGATTTATTCAGGGTATGCATCATGCTACATAGTGGAGATGGGGAATGGGAAGGCTGGTGTAGGCCATCTGCACATGGCCAATACCCCTTAAAGGAAGTATGTGATCTGATATGGGTCACTTGAGTGGTCTGTAGGGCTGGACAATGATCTCTTTATTCATGAATGGCACCCTATTATTATTAGGGTTGCCACATATGACTCCCTGACAGGTGTGGTGACGTAGCTATCACAGGAAAGACAACTGCCCAGCTGCATCCCTCACACACGTGTCCATAATGATGACCGCTGCCTAGGTGGTAGTTCATGGGTACAGGGTTATTAACATAGGGGTGACAATGCGAGTCAGCTATTGCTCCTAGGTCATAGTCATTTGCATACTTCAATAGGCAGATGCCTTCTGTTTGTCTGTGAGGTATGGACTACAATGAGGGGGAATAGAATTCATTAATCCTGACATACTGTAGATGCCAGTGGTGTGATGATCACATATTATTCAGACACCTTCTGTAGTGTTGTTTCTGCCAGCAGTCCTGTTGCTAAACACTCCTGTGACATAGGAATGTACATCTAGTATACCGAGTGTAGGTGGTACACAGTATGGGTGATGATGTCCTATGACCTGGCAAGGTTATGATATGCAGTGTGACATCAACCATACTGTCATCTATATCTTTACTGCTGACATCACTTAAGTGATCAAGGTTCATGGCCTTCCAGACCAGACTCAGCAGGGTACTAATGCAGTACTTCCCATTATCAGTGGTGTCTCCCCCTTTGTTGGGTTGTGATACCTGTTGGTGTGCACCATTCAGTGTGTACACAACCTAACATGGAGCTATGTTTTACATGATGTGTACGTGGAGAGCATCTTGTTTTGCCATATGTGTATGATACGACCTGTGATGTGGGCAGGTCCCATGTAGATTGAGTGCAGCTTGTACCTGCATAGTTGTGGGGCCCTGTAGTGTACATGGATATATGCTTGTGTACCTGTTGGGGGGAGGGGGCCATGTTTTTATATTATCCAAGACCCTATCTGGAGTGCTTATTCATGCTAAGCACTTGTTCAGGACTTGTAAACAGTACGTAAACTAATTATTACTATAGCACTCAATCTTCCACATCACCTACAGGTAAGGGTGAACAGGTTTTGTACATACTTTTCTCACTTGCGTAGAGTAATGTAGCTGTTGTACTTACTTTCCTCACTTATCTAGGTGAATGAAGTTCTATATTCAGGCATGTCCAAGAGTCAACTGTCAGTGTTCTCACCAGTCTATCTGATGAATCTGGACATCTTGAGGCAATGTACACATTGCCACATGTACACAGACAAGCCTCTCCGCCTACCACCCAACACTACAACCTGTGAGAGATGCACTCATCTAGCCAAACTGGAGGTAAAGGTTTCTCCAACCAAGTCTGAGCCTGACTGTCATGTGGAGAAGGTACACAGTCGCACAACACCACACTCATCACATAAGCCTCACTGTATCTACCCCACCATTAATTGGGAAAACTACTCATGTACCAACACATTAGCTCAATGGTTTCTGGAATTTATAAACACCAATGCCCTGACTCAACATATCCACACACCCACCAGGGGCAACAATATCCTAGACCTAGTCATTACCAACATGAGTGACTGGTGCTCCACATGTGAAGCCAACTCCTCATTGGTCCGATCAGACCATGTGCTGAACACCATTGATATCCACCTCCCACACCTACCCCCCATTAAGCAAACCACAGTATGTCTACAAGGCCAACTACATGCTTCTTAAGGCAGATGTGGTGGATGTCATGACACCCATGCAGATGGACAGTACTGTTACAACTGCTGAATCCTACACAAATGCACTCTATAAGCACTTACAGGAGTGCATGGCTTGTGCTATCCCAAACAGAACCAGGACACTATACTCATAATTAACTAAACCAATCTGGTGGTCCCCTGTCATAAACATATTGTACTACAGGAGGAAGACACTGTTGTAAACGAGAGTATAATACCATGTGTGGAGGAGATCCCTGGCCAGCCTCAGTAAGAAGGTGAGATCCCTTATATGATCCTCTAAAGCTAGCTACAAAAACTTTAACGCAACTAATACCAACAACAACCACAGAGCCTCGATGTCAACAACCAGATCTACTCTGAGTTACAGCACAAAGGCACGAACATTACAGAAGCAATGGATAATGGCAACATCCTGGCAGATCCCTCTCAAAGCTGCACACTCTGAAGGCAATATCACAGCATCCATGGGACTGGACAACATCCCAGGCTGTGTTTTACATGAACTTCAGATCGTACTGTCTCCTCATCTATGCACTATGTTCAATAGCCTCACATCTGGCATAGTGCCCCCTGAATGGCACACAGCAACAGTTATCTCACTCCACAAATGTGGTGCCACAATGGACCACAGGACCTATATCCCTATAGGCCTGACTAGCCTGGTCTGCAAGGCTATGGTGCACATCATAGGTTCATAGGTTCACACGTTCATAGATTAGTACTAGGCTAACTGTGAGATTCAAACCCTGTACCTTGTGTTTGTAAGCCAAACACCTTAACCATTAGGCCACCCTCCCAACAGTGATCATATATCACTGTTAGAGATATTGGGTACCTCCCAACCTTTGACCCCTCCCTGTTTGGCATTGTTAAGGCTGGACCATGCCTCCCAAACCTGGTGGGCATCTTAGAGACAGTTACCAAGACATTAGATGAGGATAAGGAGGTCCACACAGCCTACCTAGATCTCTCATAGTCTTTCAACACCATTCCTCCTTCTGGTATTATCAACATACCCATCCACCTGAACATTATCCCCTATGTCATGTGATGATTTGCAAAGTGGCTCATGGACAGAACACACACAGTAGGAGTTGCATACCCTAGGTCCGACTGTATACCAGTTACAACTGCAGTCCCCCAGGGCTCAGTCCTAGGACCCCCTCATGTTCGGTATATACTTCTCTGATGTACAGACAAGCGCAGGAGGGCTTTGGCTGAAAAGGTTTGCAGATGACTGCAAACTAGGGGACATAATTGTTTCCCCAGCTGTTACAGACACCTTCTGGAAGGGTTGCACTGAGACAGATACCTGGTGTTAATATCATGGCATCAAGCTGAATGCCTAAAAGTGCATAGTCATCCCCTTTGGATATAACTAATTAACCACAGACTACCACATTGGTGCTAGTCCCCTACATACAAAAAAGGTTTTATGGGATCCGGGAACACCAGTAGATAGCAATCTCTCCTTCAATACCCATAATGACAAGGTGGTTAGAATATCCTTCTACATGGCCCCTCTAATCTCTAATGGGTTTGCATCCAGATCAGAGGGGCCATTGTGACTCTACACATGTCATATCAGACCCATTAAAGGATACAACACCCCATTTGGGATATACCTTACAAGACAACTGCAACAGCTTGGAAGACCACACCAGTACCACTCCAAGAGGATTACTGACCTCAAACAGATGACCTATGCAGCCCAACCTACGAAACTCTAGCTGTACTCAGTTGCATACCTCATACTCACAGGTGATCTCTGCTTGACATACAAGGCCCATGTCCAATCCTGTATTGCTGGATATGCTTCTAAACAGAAGCCCCTGAGAGCCACATGCTCTAGGGATAAACACCTAACCACAACGATGAGTAGGAGGTGATGAACAGATAGATTCCTGATCCGGACACTCCCTATGCTTTGGAACATGATTCCAATGTAAATCAGGCAGGGCCCCTCATGAGCACTCTTCAAGGGAAACCTTGACATGTGGATGGGAGATAGACATGTACCTGGGGATCACTGCAGTGGCTGTGCTGGACAGAGGCACAAGGAACTATTGGCTCTGCCATTCAGAGGCACAGGGAACCAACCTATGGGGGTGGTAAAAGACAACACAAGCTAGCTAGGCTTACAGATACCCTTGGTAAGACAGCCTAGTACCTACCTTTGCACATAGTACATGTCTTATGTGCATGGATAGTTAAATAGCTCTTCCATTTTACTTTGCTATCATGCTGATAAATTGTCGGCTCACTAAAAGAAATATGTATCCTGTTATTGTGTATTGTAAATGCCGATTGACATAACTAATGTTTGCCTACCATTACAGTAATGCTATGTAGCTTGTAATACATATCTGCCTACAATACTGTTCATTACACAGTTACTGGCACAATATCCCACAATGCAAAACATACTTGCACAGTGGCCCAACCTTCCACATGTTATTCTCTGTATTACACCTATACATATGGCTACAGTTACAATATATCAACATATACTATCCCCTGTTATAGCACATACTTGTTGAACCAAACCTGCCACTGACGTCGGCTGGTGAGGAGTATTTCTGTTTAAAGCCCTTATATAGCATCCCTTGTGGTGTATGCGGTGTTTGCCTTGTGACCTACAGCAGTACACACAAATACTACAAGCGTGACTCTGCTCAACAATACATCCCTACTAGATAACTGTTTCCACTTTATGGATTGCGTGCACTTTAAATGCTACAGAATAGTACTACATACACAGACATGCTGACTGTTCTACATACCTTATTAGTAACCCTATGTATCGTTAACAGTTGATTCAATCCTTTTCGGTTTGTGTTTCAATGTTATTTGTAATGTTTCACTGGTATGTACGGATGGTTTGAATGTGTGATGACACATCCTTTTCTAGTTACATATCGGTAACATGTGGTATCCTGTCCACCAATTGCTGTTACAAAGTAGTTAATTGGATGCACATCAGCTGTGTAGCTACTCCATTAGTTGATACCATGGCAACAGTGGTATATAAGTGAGTACTCGTTTTAGTGGTTGCCCATTTGCCTTACTTTCGAGGGAGATGGCCTAGATGTGTTATTGTAATATATTTCAACAGCTATATGGAGACACACAGAGATATATTAGCTTCATGACTCCTGTGGACTGTGTGTAATGGCTAGATGATTTAGTTCTACATATGAGTACAGCTGTTATATTTCGGAACAGTGCTACTTATGCAGGGTTTGTTTGTACCTGATACTTCTGCAGATGTTTAAGTCTGGCAAGGATGTTTGGCCAGCTCAAGGCCATATGACTATGCATGAACTGTTATGTGGTGTACAGTGTGCTCACCAGACATCCTTGATTTGGTGTACAAGTGTAGCATACTGTGCTGTTACTCACTAATTGCTAACACATCCCGGTGTATGCACAACCCTCTGAAACGGGATTAGTGCAAACAAACCCTATTACATCAGCAGCTGTTCCATTGTATAACAGCAGCTATTTCACTTAGGGCCATGTTAGTGTGTCTCTGACAAGGTATGTTAAGGCTTCTGCAGATGTCGTACAGTGTGTGAATGATCTGTGATGTTATTACAGTTTGTATTGTAATATGTTTGGGTGTGGGGGTGATGGTGGGTGTGCTTAGCAAATGCAGGTGTCTAGGAACTCCTTTTATACATAATTGCTATGTGCGTGAGGGTTCCTTCCATATTTGAACACCTATCGTTTTGTGGACTAATACAATGGTATTTGCAGGCTGATTGATTAAGGCACTGTTATGTGGTTCCTGTATAGCATGCAGGTGATGTTAGTCCTTTAATCCCTTTGGTAATACATCTGAATGTAATAACATGTTGCTACATGATAGCTGTGTATTTCTGTCATAGGTATTTGCAGTCATCGTAGTTGTGTTGGTGACTGACCCTTTTTGGCTAGGGTTGCCACCTTTTCATATGTCCATAGTGGGTCCTTTTCAGGACACACATCTGATTTTACAGGCCAACACAAACCCACGGTCAGTACAAGGGATAGAACTTTCCTTTCTTGCCTAATCATAAGCTTATTCTTGTAGCAGTTTAGTAGCTTATCCTGTTTCCTGTACCATGTAGGTACTTTAGATACAGAAATAATTATTGTATGCAACTATTACAGTATATATGGGACATAATTTTGTCTTACAATCCCAGGACATTTGGCACGATTAATATATTTGGTCAGGACACAACCACCCAAAGAGGGAGTGTCCCTCACAAAGTGGAACAGGTGGTAACACTATCATTGGCTCATGTCTATAGCACATATTTGTAATGGTGTATAGGCATATATTCTCCATATCCTTTGTTCATAAAGGTTGGTAGTGGCGGAATGTGTGATTTCTATGGTCTGTGTTATACACATATGTGAACACTTCAACCGCTGTATACGGGAGACCTACGGAATTCTGAAACCACGGTGTTCCGACACACACAGTCCTGGAAACAGACTCCCATACCCCACATTACCGACATCGACAGTAACTCGCGAAGGTAACACGGACATGGAACACACACATGCACACACAGACACACTGCTACCCAGCACAGCTAAAAAAAACATCCTACACTATGTATGAGCAGTTGGCCAAGCCCCCCCACACACCCCATGTAGGTGTCTGCGCCCCACACATCACCCACTATTTTAATATTCTACATCCTAGGTCGCGCAAACAGACACACAAAGCTAACCCACAACCACACATTACAGTCCCCCAACAACACACATCACACACAGAACATGCACTTACACACACTGCAGCCCTAAGAAACACACATACACACAGTAACCTACCCAAACCGCAACACCAGAAGCACTGACTAACTGTCCATTAACATCGTGAGAGTACACCTCGCGCATCTGGCGTTTCGATACTGTGTTCTTTCGGACCTTAAGCCTCAGGATTATGTGCGTCGGTATGTAAAGCAGTCGGTATGTGGTAGGTGTCCCATTTATATGTACCACCATGGTTATGTAGATGTTGTTAACCTATCTATATATCTACATATATATGTATATCCCCATATATCGACATATCTCTCTATCTCTCCCTCTCTCTCTCTCTCTATGTATATATATGATTGTGTGTACATATATATATATATATATATATATATATATATATATATATATATATATATATATATATATAAAACATACACCTTTCATTGTGTGCATGCCGGTTTGTCCTATTTCAACACATTCCTACCTTTTGTGTTTTATCCTGTCAGAATACATGACTGCCATTATTGTAATGAATGTGTACATGGTTGCGTGTTCCAATCCTGACAGTGATATCTTACCTCTCAGAGCAGGCACTTGTAGTGCAAAGGTGATGAACGCACATTTCAGCGGTTGTGTGTTCCACATGTTTATTATTCTGTGGAGAACTACCTATATATGCAAGCTGTGTTTAAGGTATGCTATGTAACATGTACACATCTGTGAAGATTCCTGTCAGGGATACTCCCCATTATTTGGAAACTCATCCCTGATTACATTATACAAAACCCCTCACTAACACTCTGGGGAATCCTTGCAGAGTGGGTGGTGAACAGTAGCTACACCCCAGGGATCCCACAAGTGGCTCTGCTCCACAGAGGGACAGTTAGTTGATCAATGGGGTGGGACAGCAGACACGTTTTGCCTACGCTTATGAGTGGCCTTGGCGGTTGGGCATGTACCTACCTATGTATCTATGAAACTGTACATATAGTATGGACACATGCTGATAGCTTAATATACTGTTCAGGTATTGACTTACCTTGTGCCAATGGCGGTTGTGTGTACAATAGTTGAGGGATACCTCTGTAGGTTGCACACAGTAGGCCACCTATACATGACAATTTACAGGTGATCATGTGTGTGTACCATTCATGTTTGCTGTGTGTGCAGATGGAGAAGGGTGTCAGTCAATGAGTACCTACACTGTCAGTGTGTGTGTGTGTTATACGTTCCCTCGTTGACAAGGCAAGGGCATACTGGGCGCACCTCGATCTGCCTACTGGGGCTAGCACAGGGTGTTCATAGTCTGAACCCCCCTGTGCCTGTGGGTCGCTTGGCAATGGCAGTGGGCTGTGAGGGCCTTCACCATTCTGTCCCTGCTGCAGCTGTTTCCGCAGGATCATATTATGTATCATGGCACATACTATGAAGATGTGGGCACACGTTCATGGAGAGTACTGCAAGGCTCCACCAGATATGCCCAAGCAATGGGACCCTGATTTCAGCATCCCAAACACATGCTCTGTGATGATTCTGGTTTCTACTTGTGCCTCATTATGGCATTCTTTCTTGGCTGTGTGTGCATTTCTGATGGGTGTCATCATCCACGGTTCCAGTGCATAGCCAGCATCCCCCACCATCTGGCCATATGGGATGTCCTCCCTGGCAAATACCTAATACATTTGTGAGGCATGCCAGATGTGGGAGTCGTGATAGCTTCCAGGACTGCTGGCACACACATCCATGATTGCACATGACCTGGTAGTTGATGGAGGAGAAGCCCTTGCAGTTTATGTAGCGCCTACCCTGCTCACCGGGTGGTGACTTGATGTGTATGTGCATGCAGTCTATTGCATCCAGTACCTCCGGGTTGTCCACCACATGGTGTAAGAGATGCATATTGCCAGCCAACTCCTCCTGCGTTCAGGGGAAGTGTATGTGCTCATTGGCATCCAGGAACTGGTGGAGTACCCTGGATGCTGATGCCTGTGAGATCCCCATGATATCCCCAGTTGGCCTTTGGAAAGTACCTGTGGCTAGTATTCTCAAGCTTACATATACCTTCATGTCCACTGTGATGGGTTCCCCTCTGTTACTTCTGACTCTGAGGCGTGGCTGGCACAGCTCAACAAGTTGCTGTTTGATGTCCCTGTCCAGCCTGTAATGCTCTCCTATCTCCAGATCATGTAGCCCCTGGTAGGTTACCCTGGGTCTGAACACTCGTCTCCTCCTCCGGTGCCTGAGATGGTTGTCAGCATCATCCTCCACACCATCGTCAGTCTCCAACACATGCTGGTGGATCAAAGCTATGGCAGCCCCAAACATATACATATTAAAAGTTCCCTGCCTGTATGCACCACTGGTGCAAAGTGTCTGGGAATACACAAGTGTGTGTGTAGGGCTTTCACACCTTATACTATTGTGCAATGGATGATGCTGGTGTAATTGGGTGTGTTTGTGCTATTCCAGCTGCAGGATATCTTAATTATTGGTTTTACAGCAGGTATTGCTATTGTGGGGCTTTTGGTGTTGACTTACGCTTGTCTGCCGTGATTTATCTATTGCCCTTTACTTCTATTTGCAACCCGATTCACCTCCCATTGTCAGGCATGCATCCAGCTGCTGGCTTTCTTGTTTTGTGCTTCCACAACCCAGGATTGTGTTGGGAAATGTGTTATGTAGCTGATCTACAGCAAGTTTGCTTTGTTCTGCTGTGACAGTTCTCTTTTCTTTGCTGTACGGCACCTCCCCTTTCCTGTTCTTCAGGTTGCTGCTAGCAGCCTTGTTAGCTGTTGTCTATGGCCCACTGTAAGTTTCTAAGTGTTAATTACTCATTTGTACTGCAATTACCATACTGCAGCATTTCCTTATTGTCTTCCCGGAACCTTCCTGTTTCACCTAAGTTGCACTCTGTGCGTGGCCGGTTTCTGGCTTTTGAGAGCGTTTTCATCCACGTTCACATGCAGCTTCGGTCACCTTGTGTGCTCTCAGCTAAGCATAGCTATGGCTAGGTACACACCCCTATCCTGCAGCTTTGCTTAACAACAGGTAACCCAGATTACCAATGCTCCAATGTGCTTACAGCTACGGCAGCGCACACCTCTCATGATGTCATGTTTACCTCCAGGCCCCTCCTCGATGTTGTACTGCTGCATCATGTGGTACATCCTTACACCGGCGGGATGTTTGCGATTCAGTATTACTTGACTCATTTTTATGGCATTGACTACTAATTCCTAGTTACCACATGGAACACTGTCACAGACCCTTGGCAACCCTTGCGCCTTGGTTGTGGTGTAGCATGCGTACCATTGACTATTATGGCAAAATCATGATTTGTGTTACATTGCTGTTTTATTACATCTAAATATATTTTTCTTGTGTTCCCATTTGTGCACCCATGCACTGCGGTTGTACTTTGTGTTAGTATGGCCATGACATTAAATGTTATTTTGTATGTGTGTATTTTGTATGTGCTGTGCGTGTTTTTTTATGCCATTGGCTGTATATTTAGCCATTGGCATATGTTAACATTGTAATACGTGAGTTTGGTCTGCTTTCTTGGCTCCGATGTCCTGTTTGAAAAAATGTAAACCATTTTTTTGGTTTACATTTATGCATGCTTACGCTACGCCTGCACCACTTCATGAACTGCTATATACGTTCATTAGCATGCTACACTGCTGTACATGGGGTAATTAGCATACAAGCGCCGTGAGCTGCGCTGCTCTGCCAATTGCTGGTAGTGCACATGGAAACAGCTCTTACCTGAATCGCTCAACGGCCATATTTGGTGCTAGATCGCCGACGCTATTCCTGCGCATGGCGCAAGCTTCATGAATCCCAGGGTCAGACTTTATTTCCCTCAGAAAATGCATGCCAACATAAATCCTGTTTTTCAAGCAACTTCATAATTTTATAAGAGCAATATTTAAATCTGTTCCTAATTTTGAGCCTTTGTTCCCCCTCCCACACACAGACACACACATGCACACACACACACACACACACACACACACACACACACACACACACACACATGCTTTCTCTTTCGTGCACACAAACACACATACTCTGACACATGCAGACAGGAACATAAACACAAAGGCACACACACTTTTCTTTCTTTTTTTCATGTTTCTTTTAATATTAAACTCACTAAACAGCAAAATTGCTACTTAGCGAATATAAAATAATGGTTCTATCATTCTCACTCTCACTTTCATACACGCATGTGCTTGCACATACAAATATAAACACACAAACTTTTCTATTTTTTTAATTTGATTTTTTTTTTATTTTACACTCATCAAATAGCCAAAGCACTGCTTAGCAAGTGTACAATTCATTTTCCAATGAAGGTATCTATGTACTAGTTGCCCATACTCCAAAGCCTATTGTTAACCTCACATTCTTGTAGACTATTGCCTCACTCATTAGCAGACAACCACACCTCTTCTGAGACTGACAGGACTTATTAAGCAATGGCAGGAGTAAACATGGAACTCTTCATTTATTGAAGCATTGCCATAATAAAATTCTTTATCTTTATTTACATATACCATAATGCAACTAGATATCTTTACTACCCTAACCAATATCTTCAACAAAACTACATCCCATAAGCAATTTTATGAGTTCTGTTTATTCCACATTCTGTAAGTAAGATATGTTTAACACCAACCAGATGTAGTATGTCATTGCTCAGCATTCTTTAAGGCAAGACTCTAACATCAGGCCTGGTATCTAAAAATAGCTTGGCTATGGATTTCATCATCTTGTCAATGCTTTATAAGTCTGAACAACTACTTATTATATCTAAGGTTACATTCTTGTAGACTATTGCCTCACTTGTTAGCAGACAACCACACCTCTTCTGAGACTGACAGGACTTATTAAGCAATGGCAGGTGTAAACATGGAACTCTTCATTTATTGAAGCATTGCCATAATAAAATTCTTTATCTTTATTTACATATACCATAATGCAACTAGATATCTTTACTTACCTAACCAATATCTTCAACAAAACTACATCCCATAAGCAATTTTATGAGTTCTGTTTATTCCACATTCTGTAAGTAAGATATGTTTAACACCAATCAGATGTAGCGTGTCATTGCTCAGCATTCTTTCTGACAAGGCTCTACCCATCAGGCCTGGTATCTAAAAATAGCTTGGCAATGGATTTCATCATCTTGTCAATGCTTTATAAGTCTGAACAACCACTTATTATATCTAAGGTCACAATATTTGGGGAGCCTGCTCACTCAACTTGTGATGGCCATTAAACCAACACCGGCAAATGTTGTTGTGTCTTTTGGCTTTTCCCGGTTAGGGGTCGCCACAGCGGAACTCCAGTCCACTAATGATTGGTAGTTGATTTTTTACGTGCCAAGTTACCAGCCCTGATGCACAACCTTCAACGAAGGTACGCCCATTCATGCATGTCTCCACGCAGAAGATGCTCTAGCTGAGAATCGAACAGGACAGTGTCTTACTGTGAGGCGACAATGCTACCGCAGCACCACCACCGCAAATAACACACATAAATACACAAAAACATACTCGGAGGCTGTAAATAAAAATCTGCAAAAGCAACAGAGACCTCCAAAGCAGACATCCAAGCAACCTCCACACCCCATTACAAACCATGAAACACATACTTCACATAATCAGTGTGCCATGCAATCACAGCCCTTAAGGCAAAATAGCATACCCAACACACTAGTAATAGGCGACTCTATAGTCAGGCACACTGATGTCCCACTTACTAGGCTGGACAAGGAGAAGGTTACAGTTAGCTGCCTGTCGGGCACCAGGATCCACCACATAACACAAGCACTCAGGTCGCTCCAGAACAAGTACAAATATGACTCTGTCATTGTCCATGTTGGTGTGAATGACCTCAGACGCACCTCCCTGGACTACATGAAAAGAGACATGGAAGAGCTCTCTGATCATGTATCCCAGACCAGTATGACCCTGAACCTGAGTAGCATCCTGCCCTCATCAAGAATGATGCCACAGCATAAAGAAAAAAATGATCAATTTCAACAATTGGCTAAGTTGCTGGTGTCATTCAAAGGGGATCCAGTATCTGTCTGCCTGGGATGACATGCTCAACAAGCCACGGTGCTTTGCAAGAGATGGCTTGCACCTGTCACCCTTAGGCTTTCGAACAGTGGCCAAGGCTTTTACCACCCCCCATAGTGCCTTTTTTAGGCAAGGCTCAAAAGACAAACCCACCACAGTGAATAGCACAAGTAACCAAAAACTGAGGGTAATGCTACTCAATGCCAGAAGTCTAAACCTCAAAATGCATGCCCTCAAGACACTCCTCAGTATGGAGAATATTGATATCTGTGCAGTAACAGAAACCTGGTTTAAGGCTCCAGAGAGCACCCCAGCACTACCAGGCTATAACTCATACCATACTTTTTGGCCACAGAACCAGGACAGAAACACAAAAGGCAGAGGAGTATCCATATTCTTCAAGGATACCCATGCCTACAGGTTAGTGGAGCAGCACAATGCCTCAGAGATCATCCATGTGCAACTAACAATGGGAAAAACTGAAATTCAAATTGTAGCTTGCTACATATCACCTACCATGACCCAGGACCCCCATTCCGCGTTTCTGGAGACACTGAAAAATATGAAGGTCTTACTAAATGCCCTAATATTGGGTGATTTCAATTACCCAAACATTAAGTGGGAGAACTACTCAAGTACTAACTCCCTTGCCCAATGCTTCCTAGAATTTATAAACTCGAATGCCCTGGATCAACTGGTCAACACCTCCACCAGAGGTGACAACATATTGGACCTGGTCATCACCAGCATGGCTGACCGGTGTTCTACACCAGAGGTCAAACCCTTGCTGGTTAGATCAGACCATAGACTAATCACTCTGGATATTCACATTCTGCCCCCACCCCCAATCAAGGAAGCCACCATGAAAAACTTTTAAAAAGCAAACTTCACGTTACTTAAGACCAAGGTGGAAAGTTTCACAGCCCCCATGCTAAAGGACAATGCTGTCCAAGCTGCTGAATCTCTTACAAAGGCACTCTATGAGCACCTGCAAGAATGCATGGATCATGCTATCCCAAGCAAAACCAAGACTCACTCCTCCAAGAAAAGGAAACCAGTCTGGTGGACCTCTGCCATAAACAAGCTATACAATAGAAGGAGGAAACTAGTACAGAAAGGAGTAAAATCCCAAGAAGGAAAGACATCCCTGATCAGTATCAGCAAGAAACTACGATCCCTCATAAAGTTATCCAAGTCTAGCTTCGAAAGAAAAATTTTCAGGGACTTCAAAAATAACCACAAAGCATTATTTAGCTATGTCAAGAACCTAAGTGGAAACTTTCAGATCTGCTCTGAGTTAGTGCAGAATGGCACAAAATACACTGAACCGACTGATATTGGCAACATTCTGGCAGACAGGTTTCATGCAAACTTCACCCCCTCTTACCCCCTATAGGGCCCATAACCATACCAGAAGAATGTAGAGCCCCAGAAATCACTGACACACAGGTTAAAACAGCCCTATCCAAAGCCAAAAACACAGCTTCAATGGGACCGGACAGTGTCCCAGGCTGTGTCTTACATGAGCTCCAAAATGAACTAAACCCTCACCTAAACACACTGTTCAAACTCAGTATCTCTACAGGCTACGTACCCATAGAGTGCAGCACAGTAACAGTTATCCTGCTCCACAAAGGTGGAGCCACAATGGACCCTGGGAACTATCACCCTATAAGCCTGACTAGCCTGGTCTGCAAGGCTATGGAGCGCATCATCATGAAACTCATTAACAGAGACATTGGGAACCTCCAAACATTGGACCCTACCCAGTTTGGCTTTGTTAAGGGCAGAGCATGCCTCCTAAACCTGGTGGACTTCTTTGAGACAGTTACCAAGGCTTTAGATGAGGGAAAGGAGGTCCACACAGCCTACCTAGACCCCGCAAAGGCTTTCAACACCATTCCCCATTCTGGTATTATAGACAAGCTCTCCAGCCTGAACATAAACCCCTATGTCATGAGATGGGTTGCCAAATGGCACATGGATAGAACCCACACTGTGAGAGTTGCAGTCTCTAGGTCTGACTCTAAACTGTTTACAAGTGGCGCCCCCCAGGGCTCAGTCCTGGGACCCCTCCTGTTCGGTATATACTTCTCAGAGGTACAGGCAAGAACAGGAGGACTAATGCTGACCAAGTTCACAGACGACTGCAAACTGGGGGACATAATTGACTCTTCATCTGATACAGACATCCTCCAGAAGGGTCTCACTGAGACAGATACTTGGTGTCAAAATTATGGCCTCAAGCTAAATGCCAAAAAGTGCATAGTCATCCCCACTGGAAAAAACAAAGTACCCATGAACTACCACATATGTGGTAGTCCCCTAAATACGGAAAATGTGATAAGGGATCTGGGGACCCAAGTAGATAGTAATCTCTCCTTTGATAATCATATTACCAAGGTGGTTAAAAAATCCTTCTATGTGGCCCACCTAATCACAAGAGGGTTCGCATCTAGAACAAAAGAGGTTATTGTGCCCCTCTACTCATCAGACCCATCATAGAGTACAACGTCCCATTTGGGATGTACCTTACAAGACACCTGCAACAGCTGGAAAGACCACAGACGTACCTCACCAAGAGGATTACTGGCCTCAAACAGATGCCCTATGCAGCCCAACTGAAGAAACTCCAGCTGTACTCGGTTGCATACCGCTTACTCAGAGGTGACCTCTGCCTGACATACAAGGCCATGTCCAACCCAGAATTGATGGACATGCTCCACCTAAAAAAAAAAATCTCCAAGAGCCACATGCTCTAGGAATTTAAACGTCACCACAATGATAAATAGGACATGCTGGAGGGATATTTTCCTGTCCCAGAGACTCCCCACATGCTTTGGAACAGGATTCCAATTTACATTAGGCAGAGCCCCTCACTAACACTTTTAAAGAGAAACCTTGATGGGTGGATGGGAGACAGACATGTACCCCAGGGATCACTGCAGTGGCTCTGCTGGACAGAGGCACAGGGAACTAATGGCTCTGCTGGACAGAAGCACAGGGAACTAATCTAAGGGGGGTCGAAAACCAGCACATTCTGGCTAGGCTTATAGATGCCCTCGGGCAGATAGCCCAGTACTTACCTATGAACCTATGTACCTAATCACTATATCACCCACCTTATCATTTAGCATTATCAGTTATATACAACTCCTCAAATTCATATTAAGAATAGCCATCTCTCACCAAGAAAGGCCATATAGAAAGCCCTCCCAGACTAAGACAAATTGGGTAACTTGGCCCTCATCCTCAACTAGCCCTGAGGAACTTAACCTGCACCTTTTACCCTGGCCTGAAGGAACATTACTACTAAACTCTATGCCCACAAGATCACATTCAGAATTCATCAATATGCATAAATATTTTTTGGTACTTGCGTATTATTGCAACCAGATTTCGTATCTTTCATAATTCCTAGTATATTCGCTGCTGTTAAACATTTTTGGTTATTTTCATTTAAGAAAACTGAAATCACCACACAGTGTCTCTGCAGAATACTGTTACATGCCAATACTTCAGGAAAAAATAAGTAAGCTATCTCCGTTTTTCTGGGGATGAAAACACTCAGTTACAGTGTATTTTCACATAGGTTGTGAGTGACTCACTCTGCAGATATTATCATCAAACCTTGTCTCCTTGTCTGCTCCTAGAAATTTATCTGAGCAGTAGTTTAACATCAGCTTTAGACACGGTTTCCTGTGGTGGACGATGTCCATGTTAGGGTTGTGCCACTGTTTGGAAACTGTCATGAATGGTCCCCCTTTGAGAAATACATCAGTGAGATATTTGTGTTCAACGTCCTTCACAGCAACTGGTAGGGAAGTAGTACGGGCCTTTTAAGTGGAGTAAGAACAAGAAAAAACATTAAGAAGGAGCTTGACTTTCAAGAAGAGAGCCTCCTGGCATACCTAAGTAATACAGACAAGAAATGATTGAAGAAAAAAGGGTTAACTCAAAAGAAATGGATGCAATAAGCATGTACTTTAAGCTGGTTCAACTTTCTATGTTTTAATAAATGCATTTGATAAAAATGTTAATCGCTTGCAGCTGGTTCACAAAGTCCTGCTAGCGTTTCTTATTCCTGTTCCTGTTTCCCAAACAATGTCATACACTATTGATTAGGAGTTTATACACATATTTTTACTTAACGATAAAGTCATTTCATGACCACTTTTATAATTATGCGAGGTACGAAATCTGGTTGCGATAATACGTAAGTACCTATTTTTTTACTACCGCTTCTAAAATCTACTTGGGTATCTGTCCCCCCAAACTGGAACACAGTCCCTTTCTTCCTCATGCCACATACTATGCAAACTTTGCTTTATTTTTTAACAGAAACCTTTTTGTAATTTCCCTCCCTTTTTATTCAATATACTGTTAGATATCTATTCGCTTACCCTTTAAGGTCCAGCAGGAGTAACCTTAAATGCATGTTAAATGGTCTAGGTCCAGGTTGGTTAGTGGAATTCCATCTAGCCTAACTTCGAAATATATGTGCTGACGTACCATAAGCCCTCTGCCCTTGTTTGGTCATTATTTTATTCATGTACTTCTTAGCCTTTTTTAGTGCCTTCTTACTAATTGCTTTCCACTCGATCAAAATGGTGATTATTTGTGATCAGATTGTGATCATAACCGGAATGTTTAAGACAACCCTTAGCATGTTAGAGATGTTTTAGAAAGCATTTCCAGATAACCCCCCCTCCCCATGGGTATAATGATGAGGTAAGGCTTTGAAAGTGTCTGGTAAACAGGTAGCTTAAGCTATTCCATACCCATAATCTGACAGTGAAAGTATGTCAGATCCAGTCTTAACTGCATTCCTCCAGGGACATGGGCCCTTTTTTCAGCCTAGAAAATGCAGGACTGTTCAACACCCATACCTCAGGACAGTTTGCCATTAAAAACTTGCCACTCAAAAGGTCGAGTTCGGCAGATCGAATCCTGCCATGTCAACAGTTGGAATGTTCAATAGAAGTTTTACTGACTGTCTGAACTTGTCCCCTTTCCAAACTCATGTTAGCATTTGTTCCTGAGTTCAGAGCGATAGGGAGTTCCAGCATTTGGTGTTATTTTGGTGCATGTTTGTATTTGGCATACCAACTTTCGAGGGAAGGTTGCAGCGTTGTGTAGAGTCAACCTTCTGATTTGCAGGATTTTGATAGTAAACCTTTCAGAACAACTTGCAAGGTAAAACACAGATATTATTCTAATCAAAAATGTCAGTCTTACTGACATCTCCATTAGTGTATCCCCGTTTTTATCATCCATACTTCATTTATTAATCTTTCTTCCCATCCTACCACCCATTACTTCACTTGCCCTGCTAATCCCGCTTCTTTATCTTCTATTTATATGCTATACTGTAGGAATGCTCTAGAATGTCATCTCTCTCTATGTCCTTGATAACTTTCACTAACTTGGAGGGTCACACTATCCTAAATGAATGTCCAAAAAAAAAAATAAAAAAATAAGGAAAGAAAGAAAATCTTGTGTTAATTCCCAAGTGTTTTATGGTTGTCTTTAGGAGGATCTCAGATTGATGTGCTAATAGTGCATCTATATTACCCAATCGAACGTTTAGGTTAACGAATATCTAAATGTCGACCTGGTAATATTGAAAACTTAAAACAGTGAACACCCAATTTAATGCAGGGAATGAATTCCCCTGGCCACAAAAAATAAATAAATAAATTTAAAACCAAATTAAAGTGGGGGCTGTGCCCCCCACTCCCCTCAACTATATACCAACTCCGAGATCGCTCTACAGTGGGAAAAGGGGCAAAATCCACAATCCATTTGCGGTTCTTTACTTTTGCTATTACCAGATCGACGTTTAGGTATTCGCTAAACTAAACATTAGATTAAGTAATAGGAACCCACTAATAATCACCCACTTGCAGGAATCACAGAAAATACATGAGTGCTCCCTGCTTTGGCATACAACTGGAAGATTTTAACTGTTCTATATTCCAGACAGGTAAGGTCCAAGTCACTCTTCCTTAGCAAGATTTGCTGATCCTTCCTCAACTTGTACATTTTAGAATGAATTAACAAAGTACCGCTTGCTCTGTTGAGATCATCAGGCCCCAGACACATAGTGAATTGTGACTCTCACATCCTGTACTGCCCAGATGTTCACACTTTTGTATGGCTCTGTAGTACAGAAAAACTTCCAATGCTGCCAATGTAGCACAGGAGTTTACATATTTACAGATAGCAGGAAAACATTTCAGTAGGGTGGGCTTTAGATCTGCATCCTAGACAATTCCTTCAGCATTCTCCCCACTGCTCAGTGTTTGGTGAAGCTGACCAAACCCTGCAACTGAAACTCCAAGCTAATCACAGCCAAATACACCCTAATCATCTTAACTACATCCTCCTTCCCACCATCTGTTTGTTACGTGTCATAAACATACCTCCAATGAGAAACTCATGTGCTCTTTCAGCATCTTAGAAAAGCTCCAAATGTCCTGCATGTGCTATTGAGGGATGCCTATATGTTGGAAGTTCATAACTACCTAATCAACTGATATGCTTGGTTTCACCTGCTGTTTTCACCTCCTGTGGTATGGACATTTGCTGCAGATCTGCCTTTAGGGCTAGGGTTGGAAATCTACATACTTCTAAATGTGATAAGAAACCAGTAACCAAGCTAATCTCATCAAGCAGAAAAAGACACATTGATTTTCAGACTCTGCAATATAACCTGCCTCAATAAAGCCTCAAATGTAACTTATTTAAATCAGTGATTTAAATACTCTTTTAAAAGTGGTTTAAGTTTGTTGAGCAACCGGGTACGCAGATATATTTATTTTATTTATTTATTTGACATTTGTTTACCAGGAAAGTCCGAATGGATATGAGCCCATTTTCAGTGGAGGCCCGTGGAGAAAAGCTCCACAGTACACATAAAGAGAATTAGATTGAACAATGGTTACAAATACTGAGACAATAAAGTAGTTAAATATGTGAACTACAAAATAAGCAAAATATAAAGGCAAGCAATAAAGGTGACCATACATTATATACAAGGTAATAAGCAAAATATAAAGGCAAGCAATAAAGGTGACCATACATTATAAACAAGGTAATAAGCAAAATATAAAAACAAGCAATAAAGGTGACCATACATTATTTATTTAACATTTGTTTACTAGGAAAGTCCAACTTGGAACAAAGCCAATTTTCTGCAGAGGCCCAGGGAGAAATGCTCCAGATACATGCCTTTGAAACATGGGAGGAAACTGGAGCAAACCCACACAAACGCAGAGAGTATATGCAGACTCCACACAGAAAGCACCACAGCTGAGAATCAAACCAGAGACTGTCTTGCTGTCAGGCAACAATGTTATTGCTGCACCACTGCATCAACAACATAGGAAGAGAGTTCCGAATGTGCATGTCGTAAAAGCCATGTAAAAGCCATGTACCTTTTTCTGCCATGAGAACTAGATAATAAAGTTCAGTCAAATTCTGGGATAGATAAAGGTTAATGTAAGAATATAAAGAAAGGACATTAGAAAGTTAAGGAATTAAAGAGAGGTGGGGTAGGTAAAGCAGGAAAGGAAGTAGGATATATCAAGAGAAAGTCTATTAAGAGTGTGGAAGAAAGGAATACAAAAGAGTACCAAGATGGCAAGGAACATGGTCAGATCCAATTATTGTTTAGATGTTCTTTCAGCCTAGACTTGCAGGAATAGTAGTGGGTATAAGTCTGATTGCTTCTGGAATGCTATTCCATGATTTGGCAACACAGTGAGAGTACAGACTAACCCCATTAGATCTTTGAGGTTTGTAAATAGATAGTAGATACCTGTGACAGGAGCGTAGGTCACGAGATGAAATATAATGTTGCCGTAGCGATGATGTCGTTTGTGAAAATGAGGAGTTGTACAGTAATCTGTGAGTTAATGTTAGCTGATTAAAGATGAGAAGGTGGGGTAGCTTTAGCCAATTTAGGGACTTGATAGCATAGCAATGGTGAGAGTAGTGGGCCTGCCCTGTGGCAAAGTTAGTTACTTTATTTTAACATTGGCTAAGTCTTATATATAAATAACATTTACTCCAAATGTTATATAAATAGAATGAAAAACATCATACCTTGGCTTTTAGAATTATATACAATATTTTCTCAGTACCTTTGCAATTTCCCACAGTCTTCTAACAAGCAGGCTATATTGAAAAGTCCAAAGCTGAAAGCTTCAACCAGGCCTTATTCTAGCTCCACTTCACTTCCAGCAACTGTCGACCAAAAAATCATAAAATAGAGCTCAGCTTCAAGGCAAACACAACTCCTGGGTAAAGATTATCAAATCCTTTATTGTGGTACATTGGTCTTTCGTCTTCAAAGGAATACAAATATGTGAATACACCCCTATTTTATAGTCATCCTCAATGTGAATTAACACATAAACACCTTAATTAGGACCTTAATTGAAACCAGTACATTCATTTCAAAAATTAAAGGCATACGCATACAAACTATTAAATATTAGTATTTATACAATATAAACAATTCTAATCACAATGCTACAAATATTAATACAATAATACATTTTAAACTTTCCATCATATACCTTTTTATATAAAACTTTTAAATTCTTCCTTTTTACAAAGTTAAATTACTTTCTATGTTCATGCCCCTAGGTTGAAGTGCTGTAAAATTTATAATCATTTTGCATTCTAACTTATCAAGTTCATTCTTAAAGTTTCCTCCATTATTCATGAAAGAACATGCCAGTACACTACAAATTAATTTATTATTATCTCCCCCATGCACTGACATGAAATGTTCTGCTACTGGACTTAAGTTATTTCTTTTCCTGGTGTCCCCTAGGTGCTCCATGATTCTGACTTTGACTTTCCTTTTTGTTTGACCTATGTACCACTTCACCCTCTCACAATCACAGCCGATAATGTCAACAATCCCCTGTGAGTTACAATGAAAGGTCTCCCTGGCGTTATTGAGCTTACCATTAATTCTAAATCCATCAAGATTTTTTGCCCTACTGCAAACACTACAATTCCCACATGCATGCATGCCTTCTGTCAGTAGCCCTTACTCTTTCACCATTTCTACTTAGTATCTCTTTGAGATTCCCAAATCTACCATATGAGAAGGTTACGTGTTCAGGAAAAAGATGTTCTACGTTAGGGTCCTCTCTTACCATATACCAACATTTCCTAATGATGTATTCAACCCTATGTGAAAAAGGGGAAAAATTCTGTAACAAAAAATATTTTGTTTTCCCAATTCAACTCCTGTGATTCACTTACATTTTGTCTCCACTATCTCTTTTCTGCTCTCTTCTTTTTTCTGACCCCAAGGACTACATCCTCAGCCTTCTGTAAAACACCTGCAGAGTATCCCCTGCTTCTCAATCTCTCAATCGCCTCCCTTAAAAATGGCTTTTTCAAACTATCTTCCGATGTATTAAAATAAATTATTTTCAGTTCTCAGTGGTAAAGCCTTAATTAAATGGGGGGTGGGGGTGCATGCTCTCTGCATTTAGAAAATTGTTGACTGCAGTAGGCTTCCTATGTGGTTTAAATTCTATTCTATTCTCCCCACTCACTTATAATTCTACATCCAAATATGTAATGTTAGTGGAGCCAATGTGATAAGTAAATTTTAAACCATGTTCAGTGTTGTTCAAATCCTCCATAAATTCTGTAAATTTTGCTTTCTCACCTTTGCAAATAAAAATGAAATCATCTATGAATTTTCTATAGTAAACCACATTTTCAATAAAGAAACTATTCTGATAAACAAATTTGTTCTCAAAGTCACCCATATAGACAATTGCATATGAGGGGGCAAAGACCACCCCCATTGCTGTACCTTTTTTCTGGAGAAAAAATAGCTTTTCCCATCTGAAATAATTGTGCATCAAGCAAAATTCTAGTAATACAAGAAGGAACACAGAATGGGGACCCTCCCCCCATCATTCTTCCCATTTCTTCTAGACCATTCCTGATTTCAATACTTGTATATAATGATTTAACACCTACCGTGGCCCAATACAAATCTCACTGCCAACTTATTTTACTTAGTTTTCCACACAAATCCCCTGTATTCTTTATGTCAGAGGAGCGTAGGTCACCTTCTTTAGATATATCTTTAAATGGAAATCCAAATTTTTTCCAGCATTTTCCAAGTATGATCTTATCATTGAAACAATGGGTCTTCCTTATGTATCTTAGGTAAAGCATAAAATCTTCGGTTCCTAGGTTCCCTATTAAACAGTTTTTGAATATCCTTTTGATTAAGGAACCCTTACCGTTCACCTCTTTCCAAGATTTCCAATAATTCCCCATTAAATCTGGGTAAAGGATTAATACCCAACATCTGCTAAATATGGATATCTTGTAGGTATAAATTTTGGGCCAAGATGTAAAACATTCACCAAGTTTGGGGACAGCACTAGGCTTGACAAATTCACTATCCTCAAGTCTTCTTCTGTTTTACTATTCTTTGTATTAACCATCACATCAGATTCCTGAACTTGCGTATGATTCTGTAAGGGGGCACTCCCTGATGGGTCTATATTAGAAGACCAAAGCCGCATTCTTTCAAATGCATTTGGTCGAACTTAAAAGGCTGAAAACGCAAAATATCAAAGTGGCTGTTAAGCAAATCCCTGGGAAAGAATTCACTTGGCCGCTTCGGTACTTTGCCATTTTCGGCACTGTAGTGCGGTCTCGGAGTTAGTATATGTAAGTAGGGGGGTGTGTGCAGCCCCCCACTTAATGTAATGTTTGAAATCGTTTTTTGTTTATTTATTTTTTTGTTGGAACAGCAATTTTTTCCCTTGTTCTGACACTTTGACATTGCAAGCTTTCACTTACATGGGGTCGATTAATCACCATTCTCTTTTTTAAGAGTTCGGTGATATAATATAGACTCCTCCCTACATTATGTTCTAATACATTACCATATGCACCAGCATCAAATTCCATATTTTTTAACATTTTTCCACCATCACATCTTAAACTTTGTTTGACAATGCTAGTTGCATCCATTACATTTTCTATACTTTCACCTCAAGTCTCAGCAGTAAAGAATGAATTTTCAACCACATTCACATTTGATACAATAATATTTTGCAAAGGCTTTTCAGCCAGCTTTTACATTTTTTTCCATTTTCATCTAAAATTTCAAATATTTCAAAACAATCAACAATCTTATTAACATTTTGTCCATTTTCATTTACCAAAGAAGTTTTAGAATCAACAGTTTCCCCAAAGCCAGGTTTTCCTGGTGCACAAGAAACTCTTTCAAATTCACATACATTAAGCTTTTCCATATAATGCGCTTCATGTTTCCATTGCACTTTACCTTCACATTGTTGGCATTTAATACAAAGTCAAATTCTTCATTGCTCTTAATTAAAGTCACATTGTTTCCTTACTTTTTACTCTCTTGTCCATCATTTCATCGATCCTTCCGAAAGTAACTCCTAGTGTATCATTGTTTTGGTGACTGCATTTCCCCCGTTACATTTCTCAAACCGTTACTTGCTTCCCCTGATGATACTTCCTCAAACAGCACACTTTTTTTATTCCCAGCATAAGTCTCAGCTGAGGAGAAGGAGGAATCATGGGACCTTTGCTCAAAGGAAGTCACGCTCTGATTTCTTGATCTACCCAACTCAACATACTCATCTGTAACCAGAACTAAATCTTTTACCCTCCTGTCATAATCTTTTCTATCCATTATTACCCAGTTGCCCCCTTGTCTACTTGTCGAAACACATATTCATCTAATTTCAGACACACTTCTTGCAATTCCTCCCATTCTTTTTTTGATAAATTGTAGTTTCTTTTGTCTTTTAAGAATACATCAAACTCACATTCTGTTCTCCTCACTGCAGTTACTTCATCAGAAATAAAAGCTATACATCTTGCCCTGGCTGGGTTGGTATCACCACACCTCTTGGGTCTTCTTCTTTGCTACTCCTCAGATGAGGAACTTGCCTCCTGATTCTGTCCTAACAGGCAATTTCGTTTTAAACAGCCTTAACTGGCAATCTTTGCCTTGTCAAATAACTAATACAAATTGTTGCTTATCTATCTGTGACAATGTTCCCACAATATACACTACAGCATACCCTTTAAGGACACATTGCATCTCTTTCCAAAGCCAAACTATCATGGTGAAAAAACAAAATAGTTACCAGAATGAAGCCCAAACTTTGTATAGCTACCTCAACATTTCAAACCACTGTTACCACCCAGGCTAGTGTCAGACCCAGAAAAGTAATATCCTTCACTACTTCTGACTGTAACTAATACTGAGATCAAGGGCAAGTGAATCACTTTCGCTTTAGATAACACCCATTCCTATGTCCCATAATGCATCTGTATAAAGCTGAAAGTCATTACTCTCTACACAGCCTTGCTGCATCTGTAGCTTCTCTTTCAGCAAATTGGCCACTGTCTTTGTAAAAGTCCTCCTATGGGCCATTGTCTGCAAGCAAAGTTATGCAAGGCCAACAGGGATATAACATGCTTTACTTGGCTTTCCTTTTCCTTTATATCCCTTTACTATTCTCCCCTACAATGATTTCAACCTGCTCATTATTGCTTAAAGAATTGGAAGGGCAAATCCATCTCCAGCCTTAAAAACGTCAATGTTCTTGCTGAGCATTCCAAGTTATGTGACACTAATGGGACACTTACAGTTGAGCAAAGGCTCTGAAAGATATCAACACCAATCAAAATGGACTGTTTACAATTCCCTATGAGATGTCTTCTAAATAATGCATTGCATTTTGACTAGGATTATTTAATTTACACAGCCAAAAAAAAGGTGGTGCATTGAATTTTCAAAGGTGACTCAGGTCACTGAACAGCCCATGAGCATGGCCATAACAAAGTAATTTTTGTCATATAGCTACATGTCCAACAAGCAACTTCTCAATCAATAATGTCACCTACCGACCCCCACTCTGGTATGACAAAAGAGAAGTAAGCCTGCATTCACTTGCTACTTTTGGGGGGTCATATCTAGCGGGAAAACCACAAGATATGTCTCCAAAATTTTGTTCAAACTAATTTGAATATTAGACATATTCAAAATGGGGCCTCAGACACACTCACCATTTTCCCATACTGTATCTTATGGTCTAGAAGTAACCAAGCCATAATTTCTTACTGACTAACAGTTATAGCATGTTTTCCACCAGTTATTGACTAACTTACAAAACAAACTTTTGAAACCCTATATTTGTTAAAAGTTTATGTATTTTGTATATATATATATATATATATATATATATATATATATATATATATATATATATATATATATATGCCTGCACTGTATTTTATGCATTTCTTTGGTTGCATGTTGTATAAGCACATACACACACACACACACACACACACACACACACACACACACACACACACATATATATATATATATATATATATATATATATATATATATATATATATATATATATATATATATATATATATATATATATGCATTTATTTTATTTTTTTTCGCACTTTGACTGGATCTTTTAATCTTATACTATCTGCAATGACTCTTACTATTATGTTTTAAATTTGCTTATGTACTCATTCTGCATGTAATATTTTTAATTAGAAGGATTGTGATGTATTTTCTGCTCTCTGTGCTCAGAAACGTGTCTGAAAAGGGTCAATAGACCAGTCCACGTACCCGTGAACAAACAGTAAATAAAATAAATAAATAATAAATAAATTAGGCACTCACTGGCCTCCTTATCTGCATTTGTGCCACAATGGGTCATAGCCTTGTTAGATTTTGTCATGTCCTGGTCATAAATTAGAATGTTGTAGACATCCCGATGAAACTTTCCCTGCTGAGTGGGAACCCATTGTAATTCATTCACATTTCCAAGGACACTGGCCTCACTTTGAACCTTAAATGTTTCACACCCTCCAGGTCCAAGGAGTTTGTAAAGGGCCCAATACTTTCATCCAACCCTTGTGAGGCATTTACTTCTTATTCAGCTCTTCCTGTATTCATGGCTGTCTCCTGCCCGAAGTCTCCAGTATCCAACTGCAGTGGTCTGTGTTCCTTCACTGGTTCCTCCAATCAGTCTGTCTGCCACAGTTTTGGAGGTGTATCCTCAAGTCTTACTGATCTCACCTACCTCTTAGAGTCCTGTGTCTTTATTTTTAATTTTCCTTTCTGCTTTCTTTGCCTGGTTGTCTGTATGTCTTGACAAATTTGGGCCAGTGACTCTGATGCATGGACAGTAAAATCTTGACAGTTTCAGCAAAATCGCTGTTCTCTGCCATCATAGATAGGGGTATCACAGTGCTGGGTTTGAATTACACATCTGCTTCTTGTATGATAGTGTCTTACACATGCACCCATGTGTAATTTTGCAATGCCAGTAGCTCAGCAGGTTGCTGGAAGATTGGATTAATTTTTGATCTCTGTATATTAGCTAAACCCTTTCCAGCACCAATACTGCCTTTTTAGGCAGACTCCCCCTGTTGGACATTCTTACATAGCAAACTCAGACAATAATTCAAGTAACATCATGGTTACACTACTTAATGCTAGGTGTCTAAATAGAAAGATGCCTGAATTTGAGATTTTCTTGCAACTCAAAACACACTCATATTTGTATTGTTACAGAGGCATAGTTTTATTGCAATGATAGTAGTCCTACTGTACCAGGGTTTAGCACCTATCATTCCTTCAGAGCCTTGGGTAACTATGCAGGAGTAGTTGTATTTATCAGAAATAGCATCACATTACATCAAATTAATCACAACCCTTACTTGGAGTACCTGGAGATCCAAATCACTATTAATAAATCCATCTGATAATTCATTGCAAGCTAGAGATCCCCAGCGATCATTCACAAAGTTCAGTGAAATTACCATAATTTCATTGAAATGTTAAATATCAAACAAAATACCTTCTTGCTAGGGAAGTTCAATTACCTAAACATTATTTAGCACATGTACACCTCTAGAAATGGATACAATCAGCATTTGCACAACTTTGTTAGTTCCAGTGCATTGGATTATATTATAAAAACACCAACTAATTGCTTATGGCCACTATGATTGTTTGCCTAGTATTGTTTCTATTTAAAGAGCAACACCATTAACTAGCAGCCATTCAGCTAGAGCTCTTCAGTTGCTCCCAATCCTTATATCCCCTACAATTCACACAAAAATAAACAAATGTTTGTTTTTCTTTGAACCAGCAGAAAGAGGAATGATGCATGTTGATTAACACAGCTTTTCTAGGGATAGGCATATGAGGGCAAATTAAGGTGGGGGAGAGGGGTATATTAATAAACAAGCTTCAGTGCCCTTTGCCCCCTTGAAACCATAATGTCACAATTGACTGTCCTTCCCATTCCTAGACCTTCCAGATGGCTAAAAAATTTTCTATGCATGTCAACATCTCTGATGCCCTATGATCCTGGTGACACTCTAGCACTGTGGCCAGTGTGACAGCTATGCCTCCATATACATCACAATAGGAATTATCTCCAAACAGTTTTTTTTATTTACTCCTTTAAAGCTACTCACAAAAAATGCATCACCATGAGTAACAAATCAACTTTATCTGTAAATTCTGCAAGCAGTATAAAGCATAACTGCTACTGCGCAATGGTGGGTGATGGGGGGCAGAATAAAGGAAATTTATGGGTTCCAACCATGCCATCAGCACAGAAGAAGTCACTACAAGGAAAATGCCAAGGCAAACTACATCATGCCATTAATGATTTGCAAAATCTAGGACTAAAGAGAACAATGAAATCTTTCTAGCAATGACCACGCAGCACTCATGACGAAGCATCACACTACCAATACGAATGCCAAGATTATACAAAACAAAGCAAAAGAAAATGTAGTGCAAAACAACAAAACAACTTAAAGTAATTCAAGAAGAAGAAACCTACTAAAAGCATATAATCTGCCAGAGAAACAAAAACATAGCATAAAGTCATATTAATTCTGGTCAATGACCCCAATAAAATATCTTCTGCTGGTACTCTCCCAAACACACATAGCAACCAGCTCCCCACCTTTAGTCATCCCACTGGCCCTTCATTCCAAAAGCCTCATCAGTATAAACTAATAAAGAACCTTGCAAAATTCAATCCATTGACATTTGCAGATACTCAAAAAAAGATAAACTGACACATGCTAAAAACTCTCCTAGATGACACAGTCAGCTATTTCAACTCAACATTTTTACAAACACTAAATAGCCTCACTCCTGTCCACCTAAAGTGAATCAAAATAAACCATACCCCATGACTGACTAAGACCACTAAAGAACCTATGAAAGCCATACACAAAATTTGGAAAAAATAGCTAGCAAATAAAAACCCTCCAGACCTACTAAAATTCAAACAACTTTGAAACCAGGCAAAAAGTTTCATGAACAAAGACAAAAAGACCACTATCTAAAACATCAGAACTACCATAAGTTAAATTGTTTTAGAACTACAATAATTTAAATCCAAAGAAATTCTGGAATTCTATGGCATCACTACTATATTGAGGTACAAAGAGTAACCCAAGTCCAAATCCTGACAAAACGTCCAAAGAAATGGCAGCTCTCTTTAATTCTCATTTTATTGATGCTATAGCACACATCACTGCCTCATTTCCCCAAAACCACAGCTGCACAAACCCTGCTACTTCATCTAAACTATCACTAAACTATCACTTCACTCCATCTGAACTGTCCTCTTGCTCCTCTTCCACCTCATCCTCCCAGTCATCTCACAATTTTTCTGCCTGTGCTATATCCATGTTCTTTTTTAAACCCATTCCTACCACCACAATAAAAAGATTACTTCACAATCTCAAACCTTGCTCCACCGCTTCTGACAATCTACCTACACAATTTCTAAAACTAGCAGCTGAAGCTATTGTCCATCCTATTACCATACTTCTAAATTTATCCATCCAAGAATCTTATGCCCCTAAGATCTGGAAAAAAAGCTTTTATTCTTCCTCTTCATAAAGATAGCAATAATTCTGTTATCTCAAATTTCAGACCAATAGCCATTCTCTGGCCTATCTCAAAGATCTTGGAAAAATGTGTGTGTGTGTATGTGTGTGTGTATATATATATATATATATATATATATATATATATATATATATATATATATATATATATATATTCAAATTCTAAACATCCTAAACCAAATCTTATCCTCCACACAGCATGGACTTTGGTCAGGTCATAGTACCACAACTGCCCTCATATCCATTATGGACACTAGCAACAGAGCCTGAGACTGTGGTAAAATTGTCTCCTTCCTATTCCTAGACCTCTCAAAAGCTTTTGACACCAATTCTTACCCTCTATTTCTACTTCTAACCCAACTCTCTTAAACCAACCTTTCTCCCTCCTCCCTCAACTGGTACTCAAGCTACCTAGTAGACAGACAACACGCTGTTAAATGGCAAAATTTCTTATTTCCATATTTTAACACCTCTACTGGAGTTCCTCAAGGTTCTATATTGGGACTCCTCTGTGATGAAAGGAGATACTGCCAGCACAGCTAGCTGGAATTTTATAAATAATTATAGTCATTGGTGAATATAGAAATGATTTATACAAGATGCTTGCATTACAAATGTATTAGAACTGTATGTCATGTGTATATCAAACTGCTTTTACAGATATGTGTGTTGAAAAGGTATTTGCAAAGTGCTGTTTGAAATGTAACCACAGTGTGCCCTGCTGGAAGAGAACGGAAATGTACAAGCACTATTGTAACTGTTTAAATGCATATATTTTAACAGCAGACAGTGGAATGTAGGAGGTTAACTTCAGTCCAGCAAACTTTAGAAAAATATCTGAAATTAAATTACTTTATAGGATGCAATAAAGAGGCTATCTCTCAAGTTTTCAGTGCAGCTAGAGACACAGAGTCTGTACTAGGAAGCTTTCTCTATTGTCTTTAGGGTGAACTAATTACTATTCTTGAAAGCATAAAGGAATACAATTGTTTTATGACTTCTAGCATCTGCCAGAGATCTGAACTAAAGCATTTGTCTGTATATTTTTACAGGTAGATGCTAAATACTGACAGTTTCTAGCAATGGGGGTTTTGGCCTGGAAACTAGAAGTTAGAAGAAAAAAAGTGATGTCATCCTACAAACTATCCCAGCAGTAATATTTGAGATATTAATTAGGGAAGTGTCTTAGTGAGACAGAGCATTCTGCATTATGTCTTGGACCTGACAACAACAAGATCCATTCATTGCACATCTGCCTTATTCTAATGAAGTAAGTTTCTAGGGAACAGTATAACTCTCTTATATACAGTCAGGTATATTCAGATGTTTTTATTCATTTGTGTGAGTCTGTACTCAATGTTAATATTTCCTGTAGTTTTGAACTCTGATATCACTGTGAATATATATTTAGTATTGTCTTGTTCTTTTATTATTTATTATTAAATATATTTAAAGCATTCATTGTGGCTGATCTGTGCAGAGATATTTAAGTTTTAAGAGTACTTGCATATTTACTTGGTGACACTGTCTGGGCCACTCCTAATAGCCTTGCTCTTGGTCAAACTGCTACTTGTACCAGTATTAATATTACACAGTAAAATAGGACACCCTTTGTTAAGGGTCTTAAAGTAGCTAATAAGGAGTTCTGGTGGCAGTGGTAACTACCAATCTGGGCAGAAGGGGGCATAGCTAGTAAACCTGTGCCAGCCTTTCCCAGGTATGTGCATGTGTAAAACAAATCTCCAAGAGTGTGTGTGTGTCAGTTACTTGGGCAGGGACATGAATTACTAGCTGGACAGAGAGAGAGACTGTTGGAGGACTTGGCTTGGAACCCTGGCTAAGGACTCAACTCTATAGCTGTACCAGTTGGGAGTGTTATTGGGGATCTGGAGAAAAATGGAGAAACCAGCTCTGGGCTGACTGTGGTCTCTGTGTGTTGCTAAGGGAAATTGCACTCCATCGAGAGCTGCATCTGGAAATGCTGTGTGTGTACTTGTCATCCTCTCACTGAACATCTCTCACTGTTGTTAGTAGTGAGGACTGAGGCTCCTTGATTACTGGTTCAGTGGAGGGTTATCACATTTGGTTGGATGTGTGGAATCACCACATCACATTTGGTTGGTAGTGGTGGGAGCACCACATTACACATTGGGATTCAGTGGTGTGGATATTGAACTTCTATAGTCTGTAAACAGTGGCACTAAAGAAGGTATTTGTACTCTCAAGCAGCTCCATGGTAAACATTTAGCATTTCATATCACAATATTTTTATTTATTTGTTTATTTGTTAGCTTAGGAGAGCAGGCTAGGATATCAGCAGAAGATTATGGCAAGCTGACAAGGAGCCAGTTGGCTGAGATGTGCTAAGCCAAAGGACTGTTGCATGCCAACCTGGTTAAAGCAGAACTTATTGCAGCCTTAGCCACAGCTGTATCACAGACCAGCAATCAGGAGGATAACCAGACTGGCCTTGTGGATGCACAACTGTCAGAAAATGCACAGTTCATCTTTGCCTCAGAGGACTTAAAATCTATCTGGAGTTAAGGAGACTTGAACTGGAGGCCAAAAGGTTGGAACTAGAATCAGCAGAAAGACTGTGGCATTTTGAGACTGAAGAAAAGGAGAAACAGATTGCATTAGAATCAGAAGAGAGACTGAAACATCTGGAGACTGAATAAAATGAGAGACTGAGATGTCTGGAGGCTGAAGAAAATGAGAGGTAGAGGTAACATGAAAAGGAGATGCTGACTCTTCACCAGGGTCATGGAGGTAATGGGGAAGGGAATAACCGAACCCGAGAAGCAATAAAGGTCAGTAAAATTCTTCCACAATTTACAGAGAGCGATAATTTTGTTAGTTTTATTCATGTGTTTGAAAGGGTTTGTAAACAGTATAATATTGACCAAGGGCACTGGATATGGTTCCTGACCCCCTTAAAGCTGTAACTACTGTTTCTAAATTGTTTGATACAGATTGCTTAAATTATAAAACAGTTAAAAATTGTTTATTAGAGTGTTTTAAGTTAATACCTGAAGCTTATAGAAACATGTTTTGTGAGAATAGACACAAGGCAGATGAAAGTGTGTGTGAATATATTGCTGAACCAAGCACTTATTTTCATAAGTGGGTGAGTGGGTGTCAGGTCACCACTTTTGAAGGGCTGGCAGACCTTTGGATGAAGGAACAAGCCATTAGTACTTTGGCTGAGAATATGAGAATCTGGTTGGCAGATAATGCAATACCACAAATGAGTTGGGGAAAAAGGGAGACCTATACCTAGAAAATATGGCATCTCTGCACAGGAAAGGGATACTCAATGCTGCACATGAGTCTAAGGGAACCTATTGTGAGCAGTCTAAACCACCCCAACAGAGTCCACCAGTAACAAAGGAAGCCACTAGTTCAGGTACATGGCCAGGATCAATGGTTACATGTTTTAAATTTAACCAGTGAGGCCATGCAGCATATAGATGTCCACAGAAGCAAGTTGGGGAATAAAAGATAGGGGAGCCAGCAAGTGGGAATGACAGAATATCAGTGGTAAGTTTTTTGGAGACAACAAGGGTACCAAACTACCACAAGAGGTTATATCCTGTCTTAGTAGATGGGAAACAGGCCATTGATAAGAGAGACACAGCTTCTGACCTAACCGTTGTGAAGCCTGCAATGGTTAAAAAGGAGCACTACTTGCTTGGGCAGTCTACTCCAGTCAGAGCTTTGGGGAGGGGGTCCTTATTCCAAATAGCTTTAGCTAGGGCTCACCTTGACTGGGAGGGTGGAAAAGGACGCAAGTAAGTAGGTGTGTTTGAGACTATCCCTACAGATGTCCTGATAGGAAATTATTTTGATAATGCAGTCCCTTGTGTGCATGCAGTGACACATAATGAGGCCTGGAGACAGGCATGTGGGTCTGGTAGCCTGGGAGGACCCAGACAGACCACAAACTTGAAGCCAGGACTGGTGAGGTTGTTACTTCAGGGAGGGAGCTACCCTGTAGCAGTGAGACTGGAGGTGACCCACAGCTGCTGGTGGGTACTCATGTTCCCTTGGACAGAATGACTGCAAGGGCAGAGGTAAGTAGTAGTACCAAGGCTGACAGTGAGGTACCACTGTCAGAGGATATCAGACTTCCTGTGGAATGGGAGCAGGGAAGGGTTACAAAGAGAGAATTTGGACAGGCTCAGCTGTCAGACTCTGCATTACAAGGCTTGAGGAAGGTATCCAGGGAGGAAGTGCCTGAGACTCAAGGAAAAGGGAAATCTGTATAGTGGGACAAAGAGTTACTGTACAGAGAGTGAACCCCTGAGGGAGGGCTAGAGGGTGAGAGAATACAGCAGTTGATAGTGCCCAGAGCCTACTGTCTGGCACTTCTAGCCATAGCCCATGACTTTCCCTTTGCAGGTCATGTGGTCATAAAGAATACCAAAAGGCATATTATGCAGAATATTTATTGGCCTGAGATTTCCATTGATGTAACAGGGCACTGCAGGTCCAGTGAGGGTTGCCAAAGTGTAGGTAAGGCAGGAGACAAGGTGAAAGCTCCTTTGATACCTTTGTGATTGAGGAGCCATTTTAGAGGGTAGCTATGGATATTGTGGAGTCACTGAGTACCCCAAGTTCCACAGGGAAGAAGTATAGACTAGTGGTAGTAGATTATGCTACCAGATACCCTGAGACAGTGACTCTGTCCTCCATTGAGGCAGAAAAGGTGGCAAATGCTTTGTTAGAAATTTTCAGAAGGTTAGGTTTCCCAAGAGAAATACTGACTGACTGAGGTGCCAATTTCATGTCAGACCTGCTGGCTTGTCTGTGGGAGTGCTGTGGGGTGAACCACCTAAGGACCACCCCCTACCACCCCCAGACTAATGGTCTGATGAAGAGGTTAAACTGTACACTAAAGATCATGCTATGGGCATTTGCAGACCAGTTTAAGAGGGAGTGGGAGAAATATTTGCCTCATCTGCTGTTTGCTTACAGAGAAGTGCTCCAGGAGTCCACAGTTTTTTTCACTCTTTGAGTTGCTGTATGGGCATAGGGTGAGGAGACCTCTAGATTTTATTTGCAATGAGTGGGAGGGTGAGTGTGAATCCCACATGGAGTCTGTTGTGGCATATGTACTAAACCTCAAGACAAGGCTCAGGAAACTCATGGGCTTGGCCCAGGAGTACCTGGCAGAAGCCCAACAGCAGAAAAGGTTCTAGTATGACAGGACTTCTTGAGCTTGAAAATACGCTGTGGGGCAGCAGGTTATAGTTCTCATCCCTGTCAGACACAACAAGCTGCAGGCAGCTTGAGAGGGACCCTTCAAAGTGGTAAAGAAGGTCAGTGATGTCAACTACATAGTAGAACTGCTAGGCAGGAGGCAGGGGCATAAACTGTACCATGTTAACATGATGAAACTTTACAATGACAGGGAGGCCCTTGTGCTAAATATTTGCAGTAGAAGGCAGGAGGAGTCTGAGGGGATCTCTGGCTACAGGGAGCCAGCCAGCAAAATCCTAAGTTGCTACGATGGAGCCTAGGGTTGCAGGCATATGATATGACAGTGCAACACTGTAGTGGGTTCAGCAATGCAAAGGCAGCTGGAATCTCAAGTCCGGGAATGGAGTAATGTATTCCCAGATATGCTCATTCCTCTCAAGCAATGTTTCTCAAGGATCACTTGAAAAACTAGCTTGAGTCTTCAAAGGGGGGAAGAAGTGTGATGAAAGAAGATACTGCCAACACAGCTAGCTGGAATTTTGTAAATAAGTATGTCATTGGTGGATATCAAAATGATGTATACAAGATGCTTGTGATACAAATGTATTAGAACTGCATGTCATGTTTATAGCAAAATGCTTGTACAGATGTGTGTGTTGAAATGGTATTTGCAAAGTGTTGTTTGAAATGTAACTACAACTGTTTTAATGTATAATTTTAACAGTAGAAAGTGGAATATAGGAGGCTAACCCCAGTCCAGCGAACTTGAGAAAGTACCAGAAATTAAATTACATTATAGGACGCAATAAAAAGGCTATCTCTCAAATTTTCAGTGCAGCTAGAGACACAGAGTCTGTACTAGGATGCTTTCTGTATTGTCTTTAGGGTGAACTAATTACTAGTATTGAAAGCACAAAGGAATGCAATTGTTTTATGACTTCTAGCATCTGCCAGAGATCTGAGCTAAAGTCCTTGTCTGTATATTTTTAAAGGTGGATGCTAAATGCTGACAGCTTCTAGCAATGAAGGTTTTGGCCTGGTAACTAGAAGTCAGATGACAAGAAGTGATGTCATCTTGCAAGGTATCCCAGCAGTAATATTTGAGACATTATTTTGGGAAGTCTCTTAGTGAGACAGAGCATTCGGCATTATGTCTTGGACCTGACAACAACAAGATTCATTCACCACACATCTATATGCCTTGCTCTAATGAAGTAAGTTTCTAGGAACAGTATACCTCTCTTAGATACAGTCAGGAATATAGTAAACCTTAGTTTAGATGTTTTTCATTATTTGTGTGAGCCTGTACTGCAATGTTATTTTAACTATTTCCTGTGGTTTTGAACTCGGATGTCACTGTGAATATATATTTAGTATTGCCTTGTTCTTTTATTATTTATTATTAAATATATTTAAACCTTTCATTGTGGCTGATCTGTGTAGAGATATTTACATTTTGAGAGTACTTGCATATTTATTTGGTAAGACTGTGTGGGCCAATCCTAAAAGCCTTGCTCTTGGCTAAACTACCATTTGCATTAGTATTAATATTACACAGTAAAATTGGACACCCTTTGTTAAGGGCCTTAAAGTAGCTGATAAGGGGTTCTGGTGGCAGTGGTAACTACCTTATAGCCTTGACAGAAGGCTCATAGATAGTAAAACTGTGCCAGCCTTTCCCAGGTGTGTGTGTGTGTGTGTGTGTGTGTGTGTGTGTGTGTGTGTGTGTGTGTGTGTGTGTGTGTGTGTGTGTGCGTGCGTGTGTGTGTGTGTGTGTGCATGTGTGTGTGTGTGTGTAGAACACATCTCCAAGAGTGTGTGTGTGTCAGCTACCTGGGCAAGGACACAAAGCACTGGTTGGACAGCGAGAGCGTTGGAGGACTTGGCTTGGAATGCTGGCTAAGAACTCAACTATATAGCTGTGACAGTGGGAAGTCTTACTGGGCATCTGGCAAAAGAGGGAGAAACCATCCCTGGACTGACTGTGGTCTCTGTGTGCTCTTAACGGAAATTGCACTTAATGCAGAGAGCTGCATCTGGAAGTACTGTGTGTATTTGTCATCGTCTCAGTGAACGTCCCCCACTGTTGCCAGTGGTGAGGATTGAGGCTCCTTGAGTACTGGTCCAGTGGAAGGTTGTCACATCCTCCTATTCAGCATTTTCATTAATAGTTTTCATTTCTCTCTAGCTCAAGGATCACTTATTCAATATGCAGATGACTTGACCATTTTAAGTTTCGCTGACTTAATTTCTTACCTACAACAAATAACTCAACTGGCATCTACCTCTACTGACATGTGGATGTATAATACTCTGTCACTCAACTCAAACAAGAACTATAACACAAGGCGATATCCTGGACATCCAAAAGAGTTTGTTTTATATGTGAGATTTTTGGATGACATATTGGTCTTCTGGAAGGGAGAAGAATGTGAAATACAACAATTTATACATTTCCTAAACAATAGTACTAGTTTTTTAAAGTTTACCTTTCAAATATACCATGACCAATGTGATTACCTAGACATTAGAATGTATAATAAAAATGGCAAGATAGAATCTAACATTTTTCGCAAAAAAACTTACTCAAACAGTTATTTACATTATGACAGTAATCATCCCCATTTTCAAAAAAGGAATTTGGTGAAAGGCCAACTAGTTAGACTCTCTCGTATTATTAGTGAAGACCAGAATTTCTTGGATGAGAGTAAACACTTGCAAGACATGTTTGTTGAAAGAGGTTATCCATCAAATCTTTTAGATTCCCTGACTAAGGAAGTTTTGAGAGATAGGGATACAAAATATAAACCTATAATTATCAGCGGAGAATACATGAGGTCTAAGGAACAGGACTTAAGAAACAAAAAGGATTCATTTATTATACCATATAATGCAAATTCTAAAGCAATAATAACAATATTAAATGATACATGGAACAGTGTAATAAACAATAGTTGGGAACTTAAAGACATATTAGGTTTATACCCGACAGTTACACACAGTAGGGGCATGAACATGAAAGAGATGTTTGAAAGTAGGGTACAAGGTGACACTATATCTAGAATGAAAAAATGTGGATTTTGTAAAAGCTGTAAGTACATCAATGACGGACCTTATTGTACCGTGTATAACTATGGCAAAACACTTAAATGCCCAGGTGTATGTAACTGCAACACAAAATGGGTTATCTATATGGCCAGTTGCATTTCATGTCCCGCATATTACATAGGTAAGACTAAGAGAAAATTAAAGAACAGAATTATGGAGCACGTTAGAGATGTGAAAAACAAAAAAGAAACACATGCCCTCTACATGCACAGTACCACATGTATCAACTTCAAAAGATTCATCTTTTTTATTATAGACAGAATTTATAACCCCGGGGAAAAAGAAGGGGACCTGGATAACTTGCTTTTAACCAAAGAATGTTTGTGGCAACTCCGTTGTAATGCTGGTACAGTACCAGGCTTGAATGGCCACATTAGCATTGCAAGTATTTTAAAACAAAAATCTATTAGTGTCTAACTAGAATTTATTACATCTTATTACATTTTTACAACTAGAGTCTAGGGATACCCTTTTGCATGTACTTTACAACAACTTCTAAACTTTTTAAATTTTAAAATTAGAATTAAAAATTTTTTTTAAATTTATTAATATAAAATTATTATGTAGTTCTATATTTACGTGCATATATATTTATACAACTATACACATAACTATATATATATACATATACATTTTTATATTTAAATACATATATTTATACATTTATAATTGTATGTTTTTATTCATTTTTATTTCATTTTTAAATTTATATAATATAATAATATATAGAACACATTTATGGTTACATTTATATATTTAACTTATATTTATATATATTTAATTATTTATTTACTATATTTATGCTAGTGAACCTTCTATTTACGAACCTTATCAGTATAATAGCCCCTAAGTTAAATTATATACAAACAATGTAATTTTATATACACTCCTTTGACATTTCCTGCCACCTAAGTCAAATTAATTTGACTAACATTGTTATCCATCATTTTCATTTTTTTATTATCAATCATCAATTTTTAGAAACTACACTAAAGTGTTTTCTATATACTTGTCAGTGTCTTGCACTTTAAGTTTCTCAAGAAGTAAAAAACACGAGCATTCTGACTTTATTTTATTTTATTTCAATTTCAATTTAATTTATTGTTTTAATGCACAATTAGAATTTTACATTAATCATTTATTTAATTAATAATTGAATAATTAAGTTACTTTGTCACTATATAAGCTGGTGCAGTGAACTGTTTTATGTACTCTGATGAAACCCGCAGGTAATCGAGCGGGTGAAAGCGCTTAGTACTTTGTGGAATTCATATTGTTTTTACTATTTGTTTCGTTGTCTTGGTGTGAGCAATAAACTCTTTTGGATGTCCAGGATATCGCCTTGTGTTATTGATATCAACGTTGGTTCTAATTTTCACTCAAACAAGAACAAGTTCATGCTCTTCACCCCAAAGAGGACAATCCCCTTAAACAAAGCCCTATTCACTGTACTTTCTCAGAATAACACAGCAATTGAGGTTGTTACCCACACAAAACTATTAGGAGTAATTATAGATGAACAACTGAAATTTGACTTACGCATACATCATAGTATCAGCAAACCTCACCAAAAGCTAGGTATTCTCTATAGGCATAAATACTTCCTTAGCTCCTCAGCAAAACAAGTTCTTGCTTCCATTTATCTCTTACCATCACTCCCTAAAAGCTAATCTCAACACTTGTTATAACAAAATTGCCAAATCTGCAACTAATGCCAATCACTATACCCATCACTGTACTGCTCTTCATATTCTCAACTGGCTTGAGCTACTTCACTGCCTCTTCTACCTACAACTTAGGACAGCACACAAAATAATGTTTGAACCATCAGACTGTTCTGCTCTTAGTACGATATTCAGTTTCTACTATCCAAGAAGGCCTCTCAGATCCGAGATTCAGCACCTTTTACTTGTACAAAAAACAAACTTGCCAGCTGGCCAGCTTCTATATTTCTGTTTGGTAGCCAATGCATGGAATGCCTTACCATTATCTGTTAGAACCACTCAAAATACTGATGCTTTCAAAACCTCCCTAAGAGGTTACATGGAATTGCACCCTCCCCTTGTCTGCTTCCCTCAAAACCTAATTGCCACTACTTAATGTCGACACTGATGTTCAAAATGTACTATGTGTTAATGCTAGGTATTAGCCTCACTATTTCTACTGTCAAAATATGTATGTAAAGATAATCTCTTTACCTTTGATAATTTGCCAGTATTTAGTAATTCAACTAATTGTTTAAATATGTTACATTTTCTGTACATACTCTTGTAATGTACTCATTTCATATGTTAACTTTGCTGTATATACTATTGTAATGTACTCATTTCATATTTATCCTCTCTTTGCATATGTTTCTTGTCATTTGTGGAGCTTTTCTTCCTAAGCCTTCATTGAAAATGGGGTCATAACACCCCAGTGGACTACCCCGTTAAACAAATGCAAGTAAAGTAATAAATAAAAATAAATAAATCATGAGAATTCCAACATGCACAGTGCATGAAATGGAACAACTCAAGCACAAGTAAGTTTCTCTCTTTTTGTTGTAGGGTCATAGCTAGTCATTAGGCATGCAATTCAACGAGCATTTGAGGAACTTTTCTCATTTTCTCCACCTGTGTTATAGGAAGTAGTTTAATAATAGCTCATAACCTTAATCATCTGCAAAACTTACCAGAGCAAGATGCAAACCTAATCTAGAAATAAATATTTGTAAGTAAGATGAAATAGTATTCCACATCTTTGAAACTGACACTCCCCCAAATAGCTCATCACAGCACAATAAACTCCAGGGATCACTAGTTTTCCACCATCACTGACACTAGTTATCTACCACAACTGGCACTAATTATCCACCACCACTGACAGTAGTTATTTAACACAACTGATTCAGTAAAACATAAAACTTGTCTATATTTAACCACTGAAACCACCTCTGCTTGTCTTTAATCTGCTCTAATTTAATTCCTTTTTATCACTAATAGCACTATAAACAGAACCTTACTCCCAGGCTACCTTGATGCTACTCCAGCTACAGTGGATATAAAAAGTGTACACACCCCTGTTAAAATGCCAGGTTTTTGTGATATAAAAAACGAGACCACAATAAATCATTTCAAAACTATTCCCACCTTTAATGTGACCTATAACCTGTACAATTCAACTGAAAAACAAACAAATCTGTTGGGGGAAAATATGTAAAATAAAAAACGTACAATAAGCCGGTTGCATAAGTGTACACACCCTTAAACTAATACTTTGTTGAAGCACCTTTTGATTTAATTGTAACATTCAGTCATCTTGGTTACACATCTGCCATCAATGAAAGAGACTCTGATTAAGCCCAAATAAAGTTCAGCTGTCCTAGTAGGATTTTCCTGACACTTACTCAGTTGCCTGCTACAGCAAAATCCATGGTTTACAGAGGGCTTGCAAAGCATCAAAGGGATCTCATTGTTGAAAGGTATCAGTCAGGAGAAGGGTACAAAAACATGTCCACAGCATTGGATATACCATGGAACACAGTAAAGACAGTCATCAAAAAGTGGAGAAAATATGGGATAACAGTGACGTTTCAAAGAACAAGACATCCCTCCAAAATTGATGAAAAGACAAGACAAAAACTGGTCAGGGAGGCTGCCAGGAGACATACAGCAACACTGAAGGAGTTGCAGCAATGTTTGGCAAGTACTGGTTGTGTACTACATGTGACAACAGTCTCCCGTATTGTCCATATGTCTGGGCTATGGGGTATAGTTGGCAGATAGAAGCCTTTTCTCACACAGAAAAACATCCAGGCCTGGATAAAATCTGCAAAACAATACATCAAGTCTCCCAAAACATGTGGGAAAATGTGTTATGGTCTAATGAGACCAAGGTTGAACTTTCTGGCCACAATTCCATAAGGTACGTTTGGCAGAAAAACAACACTTTGCATCATCAAAAGAACAGCATCCCCATGGTGAAGCATGGTGGTGGCAGTGTCATGCTTTGTGGTTGCTTGTCATAAGCTGGAACTGGGGCTTTAGTCAAGGTGTAGGGAATTATGAACAGTCCCAAATACCAGTCAATTTTGGCCCAAAACCTTCAGATGTCTGCTTGAAAGCTGAAGATGAAGAGGATTTCACCTTTCAATATGACAATAACCTGCACCAGAAGACAATTAAAGTTTTGGAATGTCACAGCCAGTGCACAGACCTAAATCCAATAGATTATCTGTGGGGTGACCTGAAGAGGGCTGTGCACAAGAGATGCCCTCACAATCTGACAGAT